>NW_005370825.1:117505-125234 GCF_000412655.1 Myotis brandtii | reverse complement strand
ACATCCCCCAAGGGCTGCCGGGCTGCCAGAGGGATGTCTGATTGCCATCTCAGGCCCAATCCCCTGGGGAGCAGGCCTAAGCCAGCAGGTGGTCATCCCCCGAGGGGTCCCAGGCCGGGCTGAGGGACCCCGCGCCCGCCCCCCCCCACCAAGTGCACAAATTTTTGTGGACCGGGCCTCTAGTAATGTCATAATTATGTATGGTGTCAGAAGGGTACTAGATTTAGAGTGAGCACTTTTTAAGGTATATTACATGTCTAATTATGTTGTACACCTCAAACTAATATAGTGTATGTAAACTGTATTAAAAAATACACTAATTTTAAAAAATAAAAAATCGATTGGCCATAATGTGAGTTTATTTCTTGGCTTTGTTTTCTATTTCACTGGTCTTTATCATATCACTGTCTTAATGTGTATCACTGTTGTGATTACTACATCTTGGCAGTAAATTTTGAAATCTGTAGTTTCCAAGTATAAGTCTTCAAACTGTGTTCTTTTAGAAGATTGGTTGTGCTATTTGGAGGTCCGCTTAAAGACCACATAAATTTTAGAACAGGTTTTTCTATTTCTGTAAAACATGCCATAAGGATTGCATGGAATATGTAGATTGCTTTGGGCAGTACTGTCATCTTACTAATATTAAGTCCTTCAAACTATAAACATAAAATGTCTTACCATTTATGTCTTGTTTCATTCAGCAATATTTTGTAGTATTCAGTGTACAAGTCTTAAACCTCCATAGTTAAATTTATCCCTACATGTTTTATTCTTTCCGATGCTACTGTAAATGGACATGTTTTCTTAGCCTTTGGATACTACTGATTTTTGCCTACGGGTTTTGTATCCTGCAACTTTGCTGAGTTTGTTAGCTCTAGTAGTTTCTTATGGATTACTTAAGGCTTTTTTACATTTAAGATCGTGTCACCTGAGAACAGAGATAATTTTTATTGATTTATAATTTGTATGTCTTTTGTTTTTTCTTGCCTAACTTTTAGAATTTTCAGTACTTTGTGGAACTGAAATGGAAAAGTGGGCATTCTTCTCACAGGAACAAATGAGTAATCAAAATATTTAAACAATTAATATCTTTAAAATGTGTTTTTACACAAGACACCAAGTCCTACCTGTGTCCTTTGTTTTAAAACAAAAATCAAAACATTACCTTAAATGTTTTGTAAAAAGCAGCATCCAAAGCTTTCAAAATGTCTTCGTCAGGACGCCACTTCAGTTTTCCTCTGAGCCCATGCCCCGTTTTATAAGTCTCCAACGCGATTAAAACATGAAATGGATGTACACGAGCCTGGAAACAAGATGAAGACAGAGAGTAAGTGAAACTTCAAATGAAAAGAGCAATTATGTGCCTTAGGTATTTGTTATTGAGCGAATGTATTTCATAAAGAAAAGAGAAAAATAAGGACATATTAATCTTAGCTTTCAGAGTCAAAATGCAACTTGGTATGATAAATCTCAGAACACCTAAAACATATGCTGATGGCATTTCCAAAATTTAGAAGCAACTTTTCCAATCAGTAGTAGCTAATAAAGGGAATGCTTACCTTTTTCAATAGTTTCTCATTACACAATTTTTCACATACTAAAGATACTTCTGAATTTCCTGGTTCAAGCACTGAGTTAGCAGTCATCTTTCCTAGATTTCTTAGTAATGCAGTTAGAGGCATTTCTTGTAACAAAGCCTTCCATACCTATTACAATAACAGGCAGAAACATAGAAAATGATGAATCAGTAAAACATACCGTACCAATAATAATAATATATTCTCTAAGACTTTCTTTGGGGGTTCAGATCAATTTCAAAGTAAAAATTTGTGCAAAATGGTCAAAGTCTTAGCAAATAAACTAACTTGTTCTTGAACACTATTGAATGCAACTACCTGTGGGCACTGTTAGGTGTTTTTCTTTAATGAATATATAGGTACCCACAGTTTATCTTTTTCTTTTTTTTTAAAATATATATTTTATTGATTTTTTACAGAGAGGAAGGGAGAGGGATAGAGAGTTTGAAACATCGATGAGAGAGAAACATCGATCAGCTGCCTCTTGCACACCCCCTCCTGGGGTTGTGCCCGCAACCAAGGTACATGCCCTTGACCGGAATCGAACCTGGGACCCTTCAGTCCGCAGGCCGACGCTCTATCCACTGAGCCAAACCGGTTAGGGCTATCTTTTTCATACATACCATACATCACTGTTTAACCACATGATGTAACATAGTACACTTTACTTACCTCTCTAGACTTCAAGTGATTTGTCAGAAGTTGTTCCCTAACCAACCTGTGCTCTTCTATCAGATGAATGACTTCCAGCTCATCTTTTGTGCGCTTCACCTTCTCCACAGCCTCCAGATACTTTAATAGTTTTTCAGTCTCCGCAGAAAGTGCTTTTTCTTTATACAACTCCTGGACCTCTTTCCAGCCCTTTGTAATGTATTTGGTCACAATAGCAAGTCCTTTAACAAAATAGAGAATTGAAAAGGCAGGTAGGATTAGTAGGTAAAAGACAGAACATGTTTATGTAAAGGCATTATAGGAAAGGCATAAGTAGATACCCAGGAATGAACTTCTTTCATCTGTGATGCTGTTATGCATGATATAACAAACATTTAATCGAACAGAGTTAGTTAATTTTGCTTATTCGATCACTGCTTCAATAGGAAACTTTGGAGAAAGAAAAACTCCTAGCCTGGCTAGTGTTGCTCAATGGTTGACCTATGAACCAGGAGGTCACAGTTTGATTCCCCGTCAGGGCACATGCCCGGGTTTCGGGCTCAATCCCCAGTGGGGGATGTGCAGGAGGCAGTCAATCAATGATTCTCTCTCATCATTGAAGTTTCTATCTCTTGCCCCCTCTCCCTTCCTCTCTGAAATCAATTTAAAATATATATGTATATTTAAAAAACTCCTATATTTTCATTTCATTAGAGTTTTATTTTTGGAGACATCAGCATTAGAAACTTTGGTAGATAGGGCCAGACTTAGGTCCATAATCTCAGAACACCTCTGAAAAGTACTGATCTATTTCATTTAATTTCATACTCAATTGTCTCTTTTAGCTGATGATTATGCATGTATGAATAGTAGAGATAAGTGGATGTGGACAGGTAGGTAACTTATAATTTTTTAATAGCTGAGAAAGTATTATAGGCTAAATATTTAAAAAAGTAAAGTAATGTGTTTTCTACTACAATTTCTTTTAATAGTTGAAATGAGCTTTGGATTGGGGAGGGGAGGGCGAGGAAACTTGGGTTGTAACCTATGCTCTGCCAATAAATGGTGTGATTATTCTAAGCACTACATTCCAGTTCTGCAAAAAGGTGGGGAAAGGAATGGAATTATCAAATTCTAAGGTCTATGGAGGAAAGGTGGGTAAAATGAATAGGCCATGTGATGTAATAAAGTGTGGTTAGGACTGGGGTGAACTAAAGAATATGCCCTGACAAATATTTTAGCTAAGTATTTGCTTAGTGCTGCCAAAAAACATATATTTTTCAAAAGAAACAAGAACATGGACTTTTGTGTGATGTCTTCTGCTTTATATGATGTTGGTACACATCAGGAACATCCACGATCACATTTAGTCACCAGGAGGGTCACTCCCCCTCTTCCCTTTTTCATAGATGAAGATGCAGGAACTCAGAAAGGTTACGTTACATGGCTCCAGGACACAAAGCAATGGGCAGAACTGAAATCTGAACCTATGTGAGTGGCCATCTTTTCAACTTTCACTTCTGGTATTAAAAAAAAAAAAAAGTAAAATTTTGGGCATGTTGATTTTTCTGGAAGTTCACACTTTATTCTTGACCGAAATTTTTTATTTCCTTCTAAGAAAGACTAAGTATTTATTGTAGATCCAACTAACTTCTCAAAAACCTCTTCCGACAGACATAGAAAACTGGCCCAAATTACCATGTTCCCTGGCTGACTGCTTGGAGACAATTAATATCCTGAATTGTTAAGTTCAGAGCACTACTTCAGGCGGCCTTAGGTTCCATGGAACATGTGTCCTAGGAAGGCAGGGAGGGGGGCAAAATGAGAAGGGGCTACAGAGCCCGGCTATCTGCCACCTACTGGCTAGGAGCGTTTTGCTATCGACATCCAGGCTGCTTTCATAGTCCATCATCAGTTGGATGAGTTTTCGTTAGCATGGTGACATTTTAACATGGAGATCTGTCATTTGGTTCTTGATTACTAATGTCTGGATTGCCTGTGGTAGGTGTTTCCAGATTGGCCTTAAACATATTTGAATTAGTATGTTTTGAGAATGAAAGGCTATTCCTAGAAATTACACAACTGTCTTATGTCAAATAAATTTGTTATTTATTCAATATCTGCACCCCTTCTCCCCCAAAAGATGCTATGCTTACCTTCACTGGAGGGTTTAAGGTGTGACAATCTCAACAGATCTTTGTGAGACCAGCCATTTCTTTGTTTGTATTTTGTAACTGCCAGTGCGAGGGCCATACCGCCTTTCCCATTGTACCAGTCTGCTATAGCCTTCCGGAGGGCACGACCCCACATGCCACATTTCATGCTTTCCCTCAGATCTTTCTTAAACTGGATAAACGTGAAGAGATGTGTGGGAATGCGACAAACTTCAGCAACAGCTTTAAATGCCGCTTGCTTTGTGCTTATGTCGGAACACTGGGAACAAATGGCCAGTGCAAAGAGCATGGGCTCCTGCTTGGCGGTTCTGCCTTCTTGACTGAATGACTTGATTTCCTGGATCACTTCACATCCTCTGCCATCTTCAATCAATCTAATTAAAGCTTCGGCATTTTCAAGGCCCAACTTCTGTTCTTTGATATAGTAAGTCCCACCTTCAGAACCAAAACATAAGAAGCGGTGGAGGCGATTCAGATCAGTGACTTGCCATACATATCCATCTTCAGAATTGGCTATCTGCTTCTCATTTAGGGGTTGCAGTTGGTTCACTGAGTCCTCCATTTTTCTGTCTTTTAGGAAACCTAACAAAAAGCAAAATGTTACTTGCCAGATTGACACAGTAAAATTATAAAAAGGGAAACACTTATTAATCTATGCTTATTGAAATCTGCCATGAAATCTTTTGATATAAAAATATTTTTAAAAATATATTTCTTATTGATTTTAGAGAGGAAGATAGAAACATCAATGCTGAAAGAGAATCATTGATTGGCTGTCTCCTGTACGCCCCAACCAGGGATCGAGCTCCGCAACCCAGGCATGTGCCTTTACTGGGAATTGAACCCTGACTGTGACTTCCTGGTTCGTATGTCGACACTCAGCCACTGAGCCACATCAGCTGGGCATAAAAATACTTAAGCTCAGTAAGTGGTACTATGATAACCAGAAGTAACAACTAAGAAGTCACATTTCTGAGTTATAATTTGTTCTTCAGAGACTCAGCAGGCAGCTCAGCAGGGGGTCTGGAGTCCCATATGGAGAATCAAAGGGGTAGCGAGGGCAGTTACAGTAGCTGACGGCTAAGAAAGATCTTAGGACCTTTATTCCCTGAATAACTAACTCGGCAGACGTTGTTGGTTAAATAACCCATATCTGTTCCTCACCTATCCCAACCCCTGAATACTCAAGTGTTGTAAATCCAGATTAATAATAATAAAAAAGAGTTAATTCTTCAGTGGGTTGGCCTGATTTATCCAGTGCTCTTAAAGCACACCACTTCAAAGGATTTATACAGCTACACGTGTTAAGAAGTTAAACTTTTTGGAAGAAATTAAGCAGATTGCAACAATATTAATAGCATGGCCACAACTTGAAATTGGTTGTGGATATTTTACACATTGCCTACTTCTCTTTCTTAGTTGCTTAACTTTGAATGCAGTCAGTGGATGCTAGTAACACAGTATGTAACAGCACTTCTTTCTGCTTTGTACTCATTAGAAGTTATAGCATCTTTTAACAGTACTAATAATATATTACTCCTACAGATTCTTACATAGTAAAGGTTCACATTTGAATTCTTTCCCACGTCTCTTAATCATTTGTTATTTGAAAATGCTACCTTTCACCCCAGAGATCAAACTCATTCTTTTGTAAGAGCTTACTTACACTTATGAAAGAAAGTGTGCAAGACAGCTCATAAAAACCCAATACTGCAAGAACCAGGGTCACACATTCAGAGGACTGTATCATCCAGACTGGGAATGGGCAGGAGTGGATCGAGTCAACATCCGCCCTGAAGGCGCGCACCTTCAGCCTGTGGTACGGGCTTAGTATTGCCAGATCCTTTAATTTTTCTCAAAGGCCTAGAAATCTGGATTTTTAAAACGAACTCTTAGGATTAAATTTTAACAACGAAAGTAAAGAAATCCTAATCCCCTTTTCAGATTATTTGCAGGTTGTATCAAGAGCTAAATTTTCGGTCTGGTCTTTCTTCAAAGAGACACCATGTGAATGAGGTTAGGTTTCAAATACCTGTAAGTTTTGATTTCATTTATTTAGCACAGAAAACACTCTCAAGTTCACCGTAATATTACAGATTAAAAAAGACGACAAATGACCAACACCTTTGGGTCCTGGTGACACTCTGCATAGGTGTGGCCGCTAAGGCTGTAAGGCTACCCCTGAGCCTTACACATTCTCCCATTTGAGTACAATGAACTGGGCAAAGGGAACTGAGGCCCCAGCTGGAGGGAGGCACCCAGGGACAAACCTCAAGAAAGTTCCAGTTAAAAAAAACAACTTGATACAAAGTTTCGCTTCTATTCCACATTATACCCATCTTATCTTAATATAAAAGCTATTCTGTTGTTCCAGTAAAATTTATCGTTTTACTTTGTGGCTTCACATAGGGCAACGCTCACTATGTAACTCCAGGGCGCAGGTCACCTGTTTGATTAGCAAAGAACCAGAGTCTTAGGCACTAAAACATTTTTTTCTTCCTCGCCTTGGAACTCAAGAGGTTTAAGGAATGATGCACAAATATACTTAAAAAATACGTTTAAAAAAATGTTTCAATTTCAGCTGGCATTCAATATTGTGCACAGTACAGTGGTTAGACAACCATATACTTTACAAAGCGTCCCCCGATATTTCTACAGCCGCCTAAAACCATACGTAGCTATTGCAGTATCACTGACTATAGTCCCTGTGCATAAATAAAATAGACTCAAGACTTTCGTCTGAACACGAGCATTCTGCAAGAGCCTGTCGAATGAAGGCCATGCGGGGCTAAACTCATCATGGATGAACACCGCACGTCTCTGCAGCCTCACTTCCTCGGAGGCGTCCCCTTGTCTCCTCCAGCGGTTCTCAACCTGGGGGTCGCCTAAGACCATCGAAAAACATATTGAATATATAATTACATATTGCTTTTGTGATTAATCACTATGTTGTAATTATGTTCAATTTGTCACAATGAAAATACATCCTGCATATCAGATATTTACATTCCGATTCATAACAGTAGCAACATTACAGTTATGAAGTAGCAACGAAAATAATTTTATGGTCGGGGGTCGCCACAACATGAGGAACTGTACTAAAGGGTCGCGGCATTAGGAAGGTTGAGAACCACTAGTCCATCATCCCCGCGCTCCCACCCCCGACTGCAGGGCACAGCTTCCTCCCCACGAAGATCTTTCTTCCCGAACCCAGATCCCGGCACCGCCTCTGGGCAGAGGCCGCGGGAGGAGCGAGAGGAGGGGGTGGTGTGGGGGGTAGGAGGCGGAGGAAGGCGGCGGGCCCTGTGGACGCCGGCCTGCGCGAGC
>NW_005370825.1:116579-116989 GCF_000412655.1 Myotis brandtii | reverse complement strand
CGGCGTGTGCGGCGTGTGGCCGGGGCCATGACGAGCAATGCCGGGGAGTGGTGCCTCATGGAGAGCGACCCCGGCGTCTTCACCGAGCTCATTAAAGGATTCGGTGAGAGCCAGGGGCATCGTCCTGGGCCGGGGGTTCATGGGGGAGGCCGAGCCGGGCGCGGCGGGGTTTCCTGCGAGGAACAGCCGGCGACTCCCGGGCACCTGGAGGGACTCGGGGAGGGGACACTCAGGGCTCCGCCCCCTTCCCAGCCCCGGGCGGTCGCGTTTCCGCAGAGATCCTGAGAGTCACACCAGGCGGGCAGGGACCCCGCGTGCCCGCCCCGCCGCAGGATCCGGCGCCTCGTTACCTGTTTCATTGCAATGAGTCCCCGCAGCTCCCCTGCCCCCTGAGCACCAGCCTTGCCCTC
>NW_005370825.1:78054-116490 GCF_000412655.1 Myotis brandtii | reverse complement strand
TGTCTTCCTGGCCCGGTGCCTCGCCCTCCACCCGGAACAGCCAGCGCACTGCACTGCTCATCCCTGTTCCTGCCCCTGTTCCTAGCCTCCTTTTTTTTTTTTTGGTGGGGCAGTGCGTTTAGTTTTATCTGTTACATTTCCTGGAATGTTACTAATTCCAGCTGTTAGGTTAGAACTTGTACTCGGGGTAAAAATTAAACGTCGGCACAGATACTGTCTACTGTGCAGAGCTGGATATTTGGAATATCACTTACCAAGCGCATATTGTGGACCTACGGTGTGTCAGGTACCCTGGTAGGCTCTGGGGGATTTTTTTTTTCTCCTTTAAATATGTTTGTTAACTTCAGAGAAGGAGCGGGAGAGAGACTGAAACGTCAATGAGAGAAGCACGGATCGGCCGCCTCTTGCACGCCTCCTCCTGGGGATCCGGCCCCAACCCGGGCATGTGCCCCGACCAGGAATCCAGCCATGACCTCCTGGTTCACAGGCGGACCCCTGAGCCACGCGGGGTGCGGGTGAGGGTTTTTAATGTGAATAAACCATGGTGCAGTGCCGCTGAGTGCTGTGAACCAATGTTACAGGAACACAGGCAGAAGGAATAATGTAAACAGCACTGATGTTCAAGCCACACGTGTGGCTTAGGGAACAGCTAGCAAAGTGACTAACACATAACCTAACAGACTGGAGGAGTATTTATTTGCGTCTGAAGCTGAAAAGATCAACCGAGGCCAGATTGTATGCTCTGTTGTATAGTTTGTGTTGCCCTGCAGTCGCTGGGGACTTCACTGTCAAAGGTATTTGAATGCTGAAATGACGTTTGTTAAGCCTGAGAAAGGTGTACCATGTGTAGTGTGCAGAGTAGATTGGAGTGAAGTGAGAGAAACTAGAGGTCTCTTAAAATGGTCAGAGCCTGAGATGATTGGCGTGATATGAAGTATGGGTTAGAGAGGAGGAGGTACAGCCATTAATTTTGGCTTTGGGTGGTGGGCGCACCATGCAATATACGGATCTTGTAACATAGAAACCCACACCTGAACCCTAGCTGGGTTGACTCAGTGGATAGAGCGTCAGCCTGTGGACTGAAGGGTCCTGGGTTCGATTCCAGTCAAGGGCACATGCGTGGATTGTGGGCTTGATCCCCCAGTGTGGGGCGCGCAGGAGGCAGCCAATCAATGATTCTCTCTCATCATTGATGTTTCTCTCTCTCTCTCTTTCCCTCTCCCTCTCCCTTCCTCTGAAATCAATAAAAAGAAACCCACACCTGAAACCTCCTATATGATCATATTAACCAATGTCATCCCAATAAATTAAAAAATAAAACAAAAATCAAGAAAAATAAATGAAACCAAAAGCCGGTTTCTCAAAGATCAATAAAATGGATAAACTTCTAACCAGACTGATCAGAAGAGGAAAGGACACACAAATGACCAATACCAGCAAGAAGATAGATGATATCACCACAGAATCTACAGACATTAAAAGGATAATAAGGGGATATTGTAAGCATCTGTATACCAGTAAATTTGACAACTTAAGTGAAATATACACATTCCCTTAAAGACACAAATTACCAAAGCTCAATCAAGAAAAATAGGTAACCCTTTAACCTTTTATTTATTAAAGAAATTGAAATTGTAATTTAAAATCTTTTCACAGAGACAACTCCAGCCAAAATGGTTTTACTGGTAAATTCTATCAAATACTCTGAGGTAGTTGAAAAGAGAATAGAATAAAAATTTAGAAGTCGCTGTTAGTGGCAGTTATTTCTTAGCACTTAAAAAATGTACAGTAAGAAAAAAAGAGGGCCAAGGGCAGAGCTGGGAGAGCTTAGCGACAGGGAAAAAAGTAGATGCAGAAGGCGTGGAGAAGGCACAGACGTGGATGGCGTGTCAGTGGAGGCACGCAAACACTCCCACTGCAGGTGATTAGAAAATTGTACAGGATGGAGCAGTGGTTCTCAACCTTCCTAATGCCGCGACCCTTCTATGGTTGGTGACCCCCAACCATAAAATTATTTTCGTTGCTACTTCATAACGTAATTTTGCTACTGTTACAAATCTTAATGTAAGTATCTGATATGATATATGTGTTTTCCGATGGTCGCGACCCACAGGTTGAGAACTGTTGGCCTAGGGTTTGGCTGTGAACTTGGTCAGTTTTACCATTTTAATTTCTCATGTCTTATCATCCCAAATGTGCACACCGTTTAGTTAATATTTAATGCTGGAGAAAAATGAGTCCATACTTTGTTTTCTAAAGAAATAATTTCTTATTTCAGGTTGCCGAGGAGCCCAGGTAGAAGAGATATGGAGTTTAGAACCTGAGAATTTTGAAAAATTAAAGTGAGTATAATATAACTGTTAAAATCGTCTCCACGTAAGCAAACAATTGTCTATTTATTTTTCTTGGACTACACTAGGCTGACTACACGATCTCTTTAAAGTTTTTTCAGTCCTATGAGATAGGAATTACTACTCTTCTTTTATAACCATGAACCTGAGGCTTCTAGATAAGTAGCTTGCAAGGGATTAAAAACTAAGTCCCTGTAATTCCATGTCAACAAAGTAATTGGTTGATTTCTACAACATTCACAGCTAGATCATGGATTAGAACATGGAACACATTTTTAGCATATATTTCATAATGCATATTAATAGTAATGCAAACTTGTCTACACATTATCACAGTGCTTCTGGGAGGTTGCGGTCCAGATTCCAAATGTGGGTGCCAGGAAGCACCTTCCTCTTCCCCCACCCTGAGTAGAACCACCCCTCTGAGCCTCTCCTCGCCCCCCACCTCGTTACCCCCAAGCGCTGACCCTGAATTGCGAGGGAGGGCAGGGGAGTTCTCACCAGTGAGCAAGTTCTTGGCTGGAGGCAAGTTGGCTTCTAAGAGGGACAGCAGGGACCATTGGGATATGGCCTCTGTTTTCATAGTAAGAAGGGGATGGTTTGCTTCCCCACCTCCCCCTTCCCCACAAAAAGCGCAGTCACTGTAGATGGAATAAGAGATCAGTTTCGACTGAGTGGTCAGGGAAGGTTAATTAAAGATGCACCTTGGAATTGGCTTCAAAGGAGAGGAGAGATTTTTATTGCATGGCAGGCAGTTGTGAAAGAGACTGGAGAGAATCCTAGAGGGTCGACTGGATGTTTCCTGGGCCACAACAGTTCCTTCAGGAAAGTGGTGACTCCCTCCTGTACCAGATGACAGCTTCCATTCGCACTAGCATGAGGATTGTTCATGCATCCGAGAATGACATGAAGTGACTCTGCATTTCATATTGCATGTGCTATCAGCCATTTATCTGCAGACATCCTCTCTGAATTTTATTCATATGCGTTGGAATTCAGTTTAGGTTGGCAGCTTCTTCTAGTTTTGCTTTGTTCTTATTTCCTTTGTTTAAGTTAAGTGATATAAGGTAGAAATGAATAATCGGCAGATTTGAGAACAAGCTTTTCATTATAGTTCTTTTTTAACTGATATAATTTTAAGTTTTATTAGCCTGTGTCAGGCAACATTCTAGCGACTGAGGAGCAATAGAAACCTTAAAAAAATTTGAATTTACTTCATTTGCATTGTATTTGTTAAGTAGTTGAGTAAAATGTAATATACTGACAATGTGTTTAAAGCAGCAGCAGACCCAGTAATACCACTTCTAGGAATATATCCCAAGAAAACAGAAACACCAATCAGAAAGGATATATGCACCCCAATGTTCATAGCAGCACAATTTACAATAGCTAAGATTTGGAAACAGCCTAAATGCCCATCAGCAAATGAGTGGATTAGAAAACTAGTACATCTGCACAATGGAATATTATGCTGCTATAAAAAAGGAATTCTTACCATTTGCAGCAGCATGGATGGAACTGGAGAGCATTATGCTAAGTGAAATAAGCCAGGCAGTGAAAGAAAAATACCACATGAACTCACTCATTTATGGATAATAAAGAACATTATAACCTGATGAACAAAAAGATAGATACAGAGGCAGAGAACCATCGAACAGACTGTCAAAGTACAGCGGGAAGGCTGGGGAGTGTTGGGTGGGGGGGGGTAAGAGATCAACTGAAGGACTTGTATGCATGCATATAAGCATAACCAATGGACACGAGACACTGGGAGGGTGGGGTGAAGGCATGTGCTGGGGGGTAGGGGAGGCCGAGGGAAGGTCATTGGGGGAAAAAAGGAGACATATGTACTACTATTTGTAATACTTTAAACAATAAAATAAAATAAAAAAAAATAAAAAGCAGCAGCAGGTTGTGGTGTCACTAATTTGTGTTTTATTTTGTAGGCCAGTTCACGGGCTAATTTTTCTTTTCAAGTGGCAGCCAGGAGAGGAACCAGCAGGCTCTGTGGTTCAGGACTCCAGACTCGACACAATCTTTTTTGCCAAGCAGGTATGGTCCTTGGGTACGCCGAAGTCTCGTGAACAATCTTTCCCCATGTGTTTGTTATGTAGCAGTGCTCAACTTTTTGTCTTAGGACCCCTTTACATTCTTCAAAATTATTGAGCTCCCCAAAGATCTGCATCCATTTAGAGAGGCAGTAACACTGGCTGACTGAGGCTAATCATATGCTCTAGTTGGAGGTGTGTGTGTCTGGATCATTGATGAATAAAATGTTGAGGGAAGAAATGATCTAGTAATCACAGTGTGTGTGTGAAGACCCAGGAAGGACAGTTTGGTAGTGCTTCTCTGTAAAATATCGTTGCCTAGCTACCATTTCACTGATGAGGAAGGTGAGGCCTCCCCCCCCCCAACTGGGATTCGAACCCACAACCTGGCCATGTGCCCTAACCGGGAATCAAACCGTGACCTCCTGGTTCATAGGTGGACGCTCAACCGCTGAGCTGGTCAGGCTGTTTTCTAACAAATTGATGGTATCTCCCCTTTTCTGTTTGATAGGTCATTAATAATGCTTGTGCTACGCAAGCCATAGTGAGTGTGTTGCTGAACTGTACTCATCAAGACGTCCATTTAGGAGAGACGTTGTCAGAGTTTAAAGAATTTTCCCAAAGCTTTGATGCAGCCGTGAGTACCACCACCTTATTCCGAAAGTGCCCTCTTTGTGACAGTTCTTGTTTTAATGGGCGACTTTTCCAAATTATTTTAGATGAAAGGCTTGGCACTGAGCAACTCCGATGTGATCCGACAAGTACACAACAGCTTCGCCAGGTGAGAGACGGGGTGCTGAGTCGACCCTGCGTCCCTCCCGCCTTGCTTGCCTCTCACTGCTTCCTTCTTCACTGCAGACAGCAGATGTTCGAATTCGACGCGAAGACACCAACCAAAGAAGAGGATGCGTTTCACTTTGTCAGTTACGTTCCTGTGAACGGAAGACTCTATGAACTGGATGGACTGCGGGAGGGACCGATTGACTTAGGTAACCGGCTCCTGTTCCTGCTGCTTCCCTCTTGGCCAGGAGCAAACGGAATTCACTCTGTGTTAGCCTCCATGCTACAGAGATTGGAGGCGACGGCGACGACGACATAGGGCGCTCTCGGGACACCCCTCGCTCTTCAGTCCTTCATGAAGTGAACAGATAGGAAGGGCATGTTGACCACTGCAATTCAGTTGGAACCTTTAATTTTTTTCTAAGAGAAAAACATTTTAACTCTTAGATGACATAATTTATTATTTATTTTTTTAGTTAACTTTCAGAAAAGTGTATGTATTTTTATTGATTTTAATAAGTAAGAATGGAAGCTGAACACAGTTATGCTAAAAGGATTTTGACCATCCTGAATTTCCTAAATTATTTATAAAAGGAGATGCTTTGGACCAAAGATATGAAGTGGTGCTGATGCTGACTTGCGTTGACGGAAATCTTCCCCCTTTCTCCAGGGGCCTGCAGTCAGGACGACTGGATCAGCGCCGTGAGGCCCGTCATAGAGAAGAGGATACAGAAGTAAATGCTCCGCTAACCCCCTTCGCATAACATTCTGGTTTGGTTTTTAAACATTTAAAAAAACTTTTACTTCATTTTTATCTTAGCAATGCTCACTGACTATCTGCCTTTGATTACTGGGCTCAGGGAATCTGTGTCAGAAAACCTCTAGATCCTGCCCTGTCTTAGCGGAATTAAACACAGATCGCCATGAAATTAGATGTTTCATGCAGTTACTTTGCAGAGTTTTGTTTTGAGCATACAGTGGGGCCTTGACTTACGAGTTTAATTCGTTCCGAGACCGAGCTCGTTAAGGAGCTCGTTAACTCAAATTACTCTGTCAACTCAAAGCAAAAAATCAGCCGAGAGACAGCTGGTATCTCAAAAAACTCATTAGTGGGGGACACTCGTAAGTCAAGGCCCCACTGTATATTCCTTCATTAAACTTTTTAAGATAGTTATAAAAAGAATGCAGAGTGATCCTGTGTGCCCTTCATCCTACAATTGGTGACACCTTGCAAAACTATTGCCATGCCATAGCCAGGATGCTGACATTGGCACCGTCAAGGTACCGAGTAATTCCCAGGCGTCCTCAGGGCCCATTAGAGCCTCAACCATCTCCCTCCCCCGCCACCGCCCCACATCACTTTTGTCATTTAAAGAATGTTATATAGACGGAATCGTGCAGCGTGTCACCTTTTTGGACCTGCTCCTTTCAGCACAGTTCTCTAGAAATTCCTGTAGGTTAAGTGTATTGATAGTTGAATCTCTTCGAACAATAGTCCGTGGTATGGATATACCATTGTTTTGCCCACTCACCCACTGGAGGACGTCTGGATCGTTTTCCAGTTTTTGGCTGTTACGAATACAGCTATCACAGACATGTAGACAGATCTGTGTGTGAACCTAAGCTTTCGTTTCCCTGGGGTAAATGCCCAAGAGCACACTGCTGAGTTGTATGGTAAGGCATGTTTCATTTTTTAAGAAACCACCAAACTCTTTTCCAGCGTGGCTATACATTTTACATTCCCACTCGTAATGTACGAGGGAGCCAGTTTCTCCACGGCCTCGCTAGCATTTGGTTTTGTCAAAGTTTTTTATTTCCATTTTGATTGGTGGGTAGTGATATTTCATCATGATTTGAATCTGCATTTCCCTAGTGACTAAGGATGTGTGCCTTTTGCCTATTTTGTATGTAATTAGATTGTTTCTTTTTTGACGGTTGAGCCTTGAAGTTCTTTTCCTACTCTAGATACTGCCCGTCCTTAGACACATTGTCTGCACATACTGTGTCCCAGCCCGTAGCCCATCCCCCTCTTCCCAGCGTGGTCTTTCAGAGCAAAAGTTCTCAATCCCCTTGAATTGTATGTTTATTGTCAAGTCTAAGAATTCTTTCCCTAGCCCTAGATTCCAAAGATTTTGCTATTGTCTTTTATAGGTTTATTGTGGTTGAACAGTTTTCATTTAAGTCTGTGATTTATTTGGAGTTAATTTTTATACATGTCTTTGGGTGAGCAGGCCGTCCTTCCTCCACGGAACTGGCCCCACACCTGGGACAGAACCGTGGGCGTATGTGTGGGGTGTTGCTGGGTTCACCGTCCTGTTCCACTGATCTGTGTGTCTGTCAGCACCACCATCTTGGTTACTGTAGCTTAAGTCTTGTCATCAGGGACAGTGCCGCCTCCTGCTTTATTCCTTTCCTTCCGAATTGTTCTAGCCATTCTAGACCCTCCGCCTTCCATGCAAATTTCAGTATAAACTTGTATCTGCTAACATTCTTGCTGGGACTTGCATAGAAATTGTGTGAAACATTTGTATCAATTTGAGGAGAATTGGCATCTTTACTATGTGGAATCTTCCAATGCATGAACCACTGACTTTGATCTCCCAGAGAATCATGGGGTAATCACAGCAGATTATCTTAATTGTAATAGTGTTACAATTCTTTATTACATTATAAACTTGACCTCTTTTTAGGTACAGTGAAGGGGAAATTCGATTTAACTTAATGGCCATCGTGTCTGACAGAAAAATGATATATGAACAGAAGATAGCCGAGCTACAGAGACAACTTGCTGAGGTTCGTGGCCATGTTTTCTGGCTTAGTCATTTTCTCAGGGGAAGGATTTTCCCTCTCCCTCTCCCTCTCCCTTCCCCCCTCCCCTCTCCTCCCTCCCTCCCTCCCTCCCTTCCCTTCCTTCCTTCCTCCCTTCCTTCCTTTCCATTCTTTCCTTTCCTTTCCTTCCTTCCTTCCTCTTCTTTTTTCAAACGTAGACTGAATCAAGTGTCCTGAGTGGTGGTTAAGAGAACACCCTCAGGAGTCAGGCTGCCTAGATTCAGCTCTTGTGGTGGATGCATTAATGTGAGTGTATTTCTTTTGTCTCAGTTTCTTATGTAAAATGAGGATAATAGTATTTACCTTAGAAGGTTGTTGTGAGGATTAACTGAGATAATATATGTAAACCACTTTAAACAGTGACTGAGAAGTAGTGTGTGCTAAATAAGTGTTAGCAATTATTTACTGTCATTTAAGCAAGTTAGACTGCATTTTTCACAGAATCAATTGGGTACATTTATTTATTATTTAAAAAAATATTTTTATTGTTTTCAGAGAGGGAGAGGGAGAGAGAGATAGAAACATCAATGATGAGAATCATTGATCATCTGCCTCATGCCTCCCTCCTACTGAGGATCAAGTCCACAACCCAGGCATGTGCCCTTGGCTGGAATCGAATCCGGGACCCTGCCAAGCCAAACCAGCTAGGGCTCAATTGCGTACATTTAGGCTCACATATAATCTTTACTAGTCTTTATGATTATCTTTCTGTAGTAAATAGGATTGGAGAGAATTAGTAACAGACAAAAAGACCTTTTTACATTCTTTTACCACATTTTCTTAAGAGTATATTTAAGCAAATTTATAGCTGAATGGAAGGGTATAGATTTAAATATATTACAGTATAGATTACTTTTAGGTAAACAGTATGTATTGCAGAATATAGAAATATGGAAGGTATTACTTAGGGTTTTTATCCTTGAATATTGCATTTATTCGGCTGGAATTCTGTTACTGTATTAAGGGTAAAATTTTAAAGGAATTGTACTGTGTTTATCATTTGAAAATATTCTGCACTTAAGCCTCAGTTATTAGGGTGTGTTTTTCTTTCCTTTTCCCTAAGGAGGAACCCATGGATACAGACCAGGGTAGTATGCTAAGTGCTATTCAGTCAGAACTCGCCAAAAATCAGATGCTCATTGAAGAAGAAGTACAGAAATTGAAAAGATACAAGGTATTTAAAAAAATTTGTTCCTTTAATGTTTTAAAATGGAATGGTATATTTTGACATGAAGGTTTTTCTAATAGTGACCACTTTTCTCCCATTACTTACTAGTTTTCAGAATGAGTTGATTCCCTGGCATTCTACAAAAGTAACTAGTGCGCTGTCTTTCTTTTTAATTTTTTAAAAAGTATTACGAACAGATTTTTAACCTATTTGATGCTTCAGTTCCCTGCAGATATTGCTGATGCTCAAATTATCCCCCCTTTGGCCAGTAGGGGTCATTGCAAGCTGTCTCCTGAGTCCTTTGACATGACTGTTCTTCCTTCGTAGCTTCTGTTCTAGTGACTGATGTTTCAGGCCCACCTTGTACATTTCCCACCTCAGACTTGGAATCAGCCATTTCTTCAAGAAGCCCTGGGTCCTTTGGTGGGAAGTGGTATTAGAAACCATCTCTCTGGGTACTCAGTGATACTGATTGGCCTTTATTTCTAGACCTTTTCAGAGCTAAGAAATGTATTTTTTTTGGTTTCATTTTTGGAGAGAAAAATATAATGAGAGTTCCTATTAATGCTCGTATTTAGGATTAAAGGGCTTTATACTTGAAGTTAAGCATTTGCATCTTTTCTCTTAATCTGAAAATCTTGGTTCCTAACAACAGTAACATAATTACTTATTTGCTTTATGCTACATATATATAGCATTTGTATATAGAGATGTTTATATGCTTTATGCTACACACACACACACACACACACACACACACACACACACACACGAGGCACCGTGCATGAATTTATGCACCAGTGGGGTCCCTTGGCCTGGCCTGCGGGATCAGGCTGGAACCAGTTCTCTGACATCCCCCTAGGGGTCCAGGATTGCAAGAGGGTGCAGGCCAGGCCGAGGGACCCCACTGGTGCACGATTGGGACCGGGGAGGGACGTGGGAGGTTGCCCAGCCTGGGAGGGACTGCGGGAGGACTCCAGGGCATGCCTGGCCCTCGCTCAGTCCCGATCAGCCGGACCCCAGCAATAAGCTAACCTGGTTGGAGCTTCTGTTCCCAGGTGGTCAGTGCATGTCAGCAACTGGTTGACTGTCTGCCCCCTGGTAGTCAGTGCATGTCATAGCGAGCGGTTGAACAGCCTTAGCATATCATTAGCATATTACGCTTTGATTGGTTGAACGGATGACCAGACAACCAGACACTTAGCATATTAGGCTTTTGTTATATAGGATAGGATAGGGTATATATATGTGTGTGTGTGCGCGTGCGCGTGCACATATATATATCTATATATATATCTATATAGATATATATAGATTCGTTCAGAATAACAATACCAGGAATTTCAATTTTTTCCTTAGGATATATCCTATTTTAAATGTATAATCAAAATACTATGTTTTGAAATTCACTTGAAAAATTTTCTCTTGGTGTGGTTCTATTACCAATTTGAGTTTATTTTTTTTTAATTTTGCTTTCCAATTTTTTAGGTTTTATAAAAAGTTTTGATTTAATTATGTCAGTAGTAGTAAGCCATGCTCAGAAACTCTCCATGTTTATTCTCAGTGGGAACTGGATCTCATTATTTCTAATAGTTTTCTTTTGAGAATGGAGGATTTTTCCCCATTTCAATTTTGAGTTGTATGCAAAATCAAAATGTCAGAAACTTAGTAGAAATGCACCCTGTGGTTTGATAATTGTTTTATTTTCAGATTGAAAATATCAGAAGGAAACATAATTACCTGCCATTCATTATGGAATTGTTAAAGACGTTAGCAGAACACCAGCAGTTAATACCACTAGTAGAAAAGGTAAGGATTTTACTGCTGAATATTTACTAGTATACACACACACCCATTTTTTTTTGTCCTTGTGGAATTTATTTATTTTTATATTACAGTTTGCATTCAATACTATTTTGTATGTGTACAGCACAGCAGACAGACATTTATATATGTTACCGCTGACAATTTAGGGACCGTCATCATAGATAGTTATTACAGTATTGTTGACTATATTAAATTAGATTTAGATTCTCAAAAAAAAAATGTTTGTTTTAGCTTAAGTAGAGGTAAAATGTGTTGAAGCTTTTTGACTTTTATTTGTTTGACTTTTACTTATTTGTTTTATATTCTAGATGAGCATTAGTTCAGCCAGATATCTGTAAACGAGAAACAAGGGCTGCCCCACTGCTTCACCTCCTAGAATCCTCCATGTCACAGCTCAGGCTGTGCTATATTAGAATGACATTTAAAACATTGCCCTTTCTTTAAGCTACTAACAAATCTTAATGTTAATAATGGAAATAATAGATTTTTCTTATTTAATTGAGCAAAAATTGAATTATCACAGAATTTAGAACTAGAATGTACATTGGCGAGGGAAACAAATGTAGCCAAGACTAAGAACTAGTTTCCCTATCCCGAAGCTGGTATTCTTTCCAAGGGTGGGAAGCTAGCATCTGCTAATGAAATATTCTAAGATTGTTTTTCTTTAAGGTACTTAAATAAAATACTTGTTGAATAAATGAAACACATTTTTTATGTTTATACGTAAATCATTGTTTCTGAAAGTGACCCCTCGCTGGATACTCTTTAAAATACATGTTCCTTGGCCCTTCCCCAGATATTCTGATACAGAGGAAGGAATCTTTAATAAGCCCCGCACCCCCTAAGCGATGACTCTAAGGCAGCTGGTGTGTACCACATTTTCAGAAATGCTTTGAGAAGACACTGCTAGGCAAACAAAATATTGAACCTTTAACTTAAAAGACTAGCCTTAGCTGGTTTGGCTTAGTGGATAGAGCATCGGCCTGATGACAAGGGTACCGGGTTCGATTCCGGTCAAGGGCATACAGCTTGGTTGCAGATTTGATCCCTAGCCCCAGTCAGGGTGCATGGGGGAGGCAACCAATCGACGTCTCTCTCACATTGATATTTCTCTCTCTTTCTTCCCCTCCCTTCCACTCTCTCTAAAAATCAATGGAAAAAATATCCTTGGGTGAGGATTAACAAAAAAATTAAAAATGGAAAAAATAATAATAAAAATAAAATTAAAAAAAAGATAACTTAAAGACCAGAGTACACATGGTAGGTATATTTTCCTTATTAATTTTAAAGTTTATGAAGCAAAGATACATGAGCATACATTCTAAATAATATGAAGTGAGAGTTAAGGTTTTTGTGTGCACCTCATTACCCAGATCCCAAAAAACGTGGGCTTCAACTTACCATTAAACGCAAAACTTACTGCAGAAGACTGCTAAATCTTCTCTTTGTGATACACCTTTCTCTGTTTATATAGCTCAGGGTATTAAGGTTATGAAAGTCCAAGATAGGAAACTGATTTTTAAAAAAAATATATTTTATTGATTTTTTTACAGAGAGGAAGGGAGAGGGATAGAGAGCTAGAAACATCGATGAGAGAGAAACATCGATCAGCTGCCTCCTGCACACCCCCTACCGGGGATGTGCCCGCAACCAAGGTACATGCCCTTGGCCGGAATCGAACCCGGGACCTTTCAGTCCGTAGGCCAACGCTCTATCCACTGAGCCAAACCGGTCAGGGCAGGAAACTGATTTTTAAAGTTTTAGATTAGGTTAAGGTTCTGTGATTTTCAAAATTCCTCTGTTAACAGAACACCTAGCTATTGTGTTCTTTGTAGGAAACACTATGAAATAGTTCTCTATTGAAAATAATAAGACAAGACGGACTAAATCATAGGATATGTTATATCACATTTATATATAAATATTATTAAGGAGCAGACACATGTTATTTGAGAACATTTAAATGTATGTACTTTGCTCTAAAATTGTTCTGTGGGCTGGCATGTGTGGGTGAGTGGTTGAGGTTGACCCATGAACCAGGAGGTCATGTTTTGATTCCTGGTCAGGGCATTTGTCTGGGTTATGAGCTTAATCCCCAGTAGGGGGTGTGCAGGAGGTAGCCAGTCGATGATTCTAATCATTGATGTTTCTATTTCTCCGTCTCCTAAAATCAATATCTCCCTCTCTCTAACGTCAATAAAAACACATTTTTAAAATTTCGTTCTGTGCATAAACATTTTTGTGCAATTAGGAAAAGGACAATTCTTGTTTGGGTTTAATGACAGTATAATTCCAGAATTTTTATTTTAAAAAAGCCTAGTTAGAGAACATAGCTTTTCAGATTTTGCATTAGAACCGCAGTTCCCATTGTGGACACAGGGTGGCAGTGTGTGAATGTCTGGTGTTAATGGAGCACAGTACAGTCTGTCCTTGCTGTTGCATTTGTTTTATTGAAGAGGTTGTTATTGACCTTGTAGCTTTTGTCTGTTTCTCCAAACTGTTTTTTCATTATTCACATTGCATAGACAATATTGAGATGCGTTTATTTCTTGTCTATATGCAATGTTCTCTCCCTAGATTCTGAAGAGAACTCAGATTATTATTTGATTAAAATTTTTGAAATGTTTTAATTACTCATCATTTATCCAGCGGCAGCTATAGGTCGGGCACTCTGTTAAAGCCTCTGGCTGTACACAGGAATAAGACACCTCTTCTCTCTTAAGCAACTTGTGATACAGCGGAGGGAAAAATAAGTACAGTACTGTACCGAATAGCGGGTTTTTTGACAAATGCCGGATACAGTCAATATGCTCTAAAACAGACCTTGGAGATTTTGTAAGATACTATCTTTAATTTCTAGGCAAAAGAAAAACAGAATGCAAAGAAAGCACAGGAGACCAAATGAAGAGGATGCTGTGGCGTGTGCACACATTTCTGCTTCTGCCTTTATTTCCATGGAAACCACTGAGCATGAGAGACGTGGAGCAGCACCCTGACTGGCTCAGTGCACATGGGCAGCAGTCCAGTCCGTCCTGTCTTTACTGCATGGATCCATAAACGCCCCCTACCTGCATCGTGTGCATGTAGTGCCTGTTAAATAAAGGTGATGTCAAGAGCACTTGCCCAAATCCCATTATTTGACACTGGATCTGAGAACTTCTGTGATGCCCCACGTACGTAGCTACCATAATGAATCTAGAAAACGCACAGAGGATCTTCTCTCCCTGTAACTGGTATCATTAATCCTTTGATCTTTTAGCTCACTTAAATGCTTAAAATTTATAAATGTCAGATCTTGATTAAACTGGACCTCTTGTTCTCATCATTAATGGAATAAAAAAATCAGTATTTCTGTCTTTGATATCTAAATATTTTGAGGATTTTTAAACTGAATTTTATCTTCTATATCAATTATTTGGAAAAGTATGATTTTAATGCAGATTATTTGAAAGGACAAAAGTACAGTTTCTAGTGATTTTCATGCTGCCAGTAAAAAAAGTAATAAACATCCCAACTTTATTTTCGCAAACTCTCTAAGTGTGTGGGGTTATTTCTTTATGTAAAACTGTTTACGGAAGGTGTCCTATTCTCAAAGCAAAACTTCAGGTTAAGAACAAAGTGTAAATCCTTAAGAGTTCTGGTGGTACACTCAGCTGGGCAACATTTTTTCAAGCTGTTAAGCTGCATTTTTATAAGATATTGGAGATTTGACAATTAAGGGTATGTCCCTTAAAAAAAAAAAAGGGTGGAGTGGTGGTTCAGGATCCTTATGTGGCAGTTTGAACAAAAGTAGTCCAGCCCAGCAGTTCCCAAGAGACGTGTAGTTTTCCCCCAACTCCCATTGCTTTTGGGAGTTGCTTTTCTTATTTCATAAAAATATTATTCTTGCCTCTAATCTTATTTTCTAAGTTAAACCTTAAAGGAAATTTTAAAAACTATGATCTACTTTATGATTCCCGGTCAGGGCACAAGCTAGGGTGTAGGTTTGATCCCCAGTGTGGGGTGTGCAGGAGGCAGCGGATCAGTGATTCTCTCTCATCACTGATGTTTCTATCTCTCTCTCCCTCTCCCTTTCTCTCTGAAATCAATTTAAAAAATATATATATATATATATATATATATATATATATATATATATATAGAATGGTTTATATTATCTGCTTTTTTGATGATGGCAAATGCATTGTGACCCTTTGTGGTAATTTCTGCCAGAGAATAAAGAAGTCTGACTTGTGTCCTTGCCTGGGTCCTAAGTCATGACCCCAGTGGGTAGAGAAAATGGGCGAATAAAGAGTAATCCAGAAATATATGTATAAATGTTAGTTATGTGGAAAGTTAAAAAAACAAAACAAAAGGAGGGCTATTTAAAAGGCAGTCTCCATGGCTCATTCCACTTTTTCCCTTTCTGAAATCTCATTTAATGGTTAGGTAGGTGAAGGCCGTTCCATTCTGTGTGATGCCTGTTAAAGCAGCCAGCCAGCGCACAGGGATAGACTCCGTCCTCATAAACGGAAAGCTCGCCGACAGTGGCGGCCCTGGCTAGTCTCACCTCGTATGTTTAGCTCCCCAGACAGCTGCCCTTTTCCAGCGAGCAGCCAGCTGGGCTGTGCCACCAGAACAGACAAACATTTGTTCTGAGATCATGAACTATGGGGGTGCGCTCCCCAATTTAGACCATGATACATACTTGTGTGTGTATTACCGTGCTACATGCAGACTGACACCTTTAGTTAATCCTCTTAGTGGCCTAAAACATTTCAATTTACATTCAGAAATTACTTTTTTTTTTCTCTGTAGGAGGATTTTGTTTCTTTTGTTTGTGGGGAAAAAATGGCTTTTAAGTTTTCCCTTAAACATTAAAGAAGGATAAACAAAAATAAAGTGTAAATTACCCATAGTTCGGTCACCAGGGAAGCCTACAGTAACATTTTAGTGTATTTACTGATCTTTTTCCCCAGAGGTTTACACAGGTTTTGTGTGTTAGTCTTGCATGCCCTCCCCCCATTCTGAAATAGATGTATGTGGCACTTTATTTTTAAAGTGGGTGATATGCAATTAACCATTTTTTGTGTGTGTCATTGATGACTTACAGGAAACAAACCACTCTAGCAATTTTTAACAGGACATGGGGATTAATATTGGGAATTGTGAAACTACTTAGTTCCTGACGAAGTCATTGGGAGCTTTTGGAGGAGTGAGCTCAGGTTTGAGTCCCCAGAATTATGCCACAGGAACCTACCACGACTCTCTTTAGTCACCGGGTGACTACACTGGAGGGCAGGAAAATTCAACCACTGAGCCACACCAGCCAGGCTGGAATTTATTATCAAAATTTTTTTTTCTATTTGTTGATTTGAGAGAGAGAGATTGATTTGTTGTTCCACTTATTTATGCATTCATTGGTTGCTTCTTGTATGTGCTCTGACCAGGAATCAAACCCACAACCTTGGCATATGGGGACATCTCTGTAACCACCTGAGCTACCCAGCCAGGACTCTCCTGGCATTTTAAATATGTTATTTTCCTTTCTTCCTCCTAGTTCTTTTTTTAATCCTCACCCAGTTTTTCCCCATTGATTTTTAGAGAGAGAGGGAAAGACAGAAATACTGATGTGAGAGAGAGACATTGATTGGTTGCCTCCTGCATGAGCCCCAACCAGGGCCTGGCCCGGAGTGGAGCCTGCAACCGAGGTATATGCCCTTGACTGCAATCGAACCCGGGACCCTTCGGTCTGCAGGGTGACGCTCTATCCACTGAGCCAAATCGGCTGGGATCCTTCCTTCTAGTTCTTTTTTCCTCTTTGACTCAAACAGTCCATAGGCTGGTGACTCAACGTGAGGTCCACACACCAGCACCGTGAGCATCACCTGGGAAGGTGCTAGAAATGCAGAATTTTCTGGTCCCGGACCAGTGGCATCAGAATCTGCATTTAATGAGATGCCCAGTCAATTCATTAAAATTTAACAAGCACAACCTCGCTATTTTTACGTCTATGGGATAAGTGTTTCCCTCATCAGTGGGCACTATGCTTGTTCATTTTCTGCACTTGAGAAATTGGTTTTAGGATTTTTATAGTTTCGGCGGCAAAATGCAAAAGTGCGATCTATTAGAAAATGTATCGGGAGTAAAATGCAAAGCCATTCTCAGTGTGTCAGGTACCAGCCTAAGTATTTTTGCATATTTAATCCTCACAGGATAGGAAGTGGATCCTATGATCCCATTTTCCAAACGAGGACCGAAAAGCACTAAGATAGTAAGTAACTTGCTCAAGATCACGTGGCCACTAAGTGCTAGACTTGGGATTCAGACCAAGCGAACTGGCTCCTGAATTCATTCATTCTTCCCTCCCTTCCCTTCCTTCCCCCTCTCTCCCTTTCCCCCTCCCATTCTTAGAGGTGAAAGTTGCATCCTGGGCAGAGTCCTACGGTGGAGGCAGTTGCCTGAGAGCACGATTTCTGGACTTACTAGTGTACAGGAGACAGTGGTGCCCTCGCTGAGTTATTGAAGAAGGCACCGACTGAGTGGTAACCGTGAGCCCGTGGGCTGGTAATTAGAATGTTCCTGATGAGAAACTAACAAGCTCTCCGGATGGGCCTCCCAGGCTGTGTCTCCTAGTGAGGTTACCAAGGTCCAACATCTGACCTCCTCGCGTAGGACTGGAGGCGCTGAGAGCGTTCCCACTAAAGGCCGTAAGCACCCTGGAGAGCTGAGACAACTTAATAAAACTTGCCGGAGACTAACGTCCGCCTCAAAGACAATTTATGAATTTACTTTACAATTATGACTGCCAAGCAGACCAGACATTCCTATCTGCCTGTCAATACATTCTCTCCCTGGCAGATTAACTTACCAACGAAAGCCAATTAAGTCCAGAAGGCTGGCTGACCCTAGAACTGGTCCAAAGGACATTGTGTTTTAGAGATACTGGCTCTGATAGCCTGGGACGTGTTTTGCCATTTCGACACTAACCAAGTCTTCCTGGGCCACTACACGCTTTGGTCAAAGGGTTAAACTGCCTCCTTCTCCGACAATATTGGTAGAGACGTGACGACAACACTTTAAGCAACATAATGATCACTTTCCTACTCCCTTTCTCATTTCAACAAATGCTCACAAATACATTTAAGTTTATATTTATCTGATTTCAATTTTATTCTGATCTGTCTTCTTTTAAAAAATATTTTGTTTATATTGATTTCAGAGAGGGAGGGAGAGGGAGAGAAAGATACAAACATCAATGATGAGAGAGAATCATTGACTGGCTGCCTCCTGCACGCCCCACACTGGGGATCCAGCCTGCAACCCGGGCATGTGTCCCAATTGGGAATCGAACCATGATCTCCTGGTTCCTAAGTTGTCCTTCAATCACTGAGCTACACTGGCCTGGCCACAAATTTTGAATGCCATATTTTACTATCAATAATTGTCAAGATAGAAGCCCTAAATACCACATGATAGTATTAGAATGGTAGAGCCAAGATTAAAGATAGAAGAGCTTCACAGATAAGAAAAAGCTAAAGGAGTTCATCACCACCAAACCAGTATTATATGAAATGCTGAAAGGTATCCTTTAAGAAGAGGAGGAAGAAGAAAAAGGTAAAGATACAAATTATGAACAACAAATACACATCTATCAACAAGTGAATCTAAAAATCAAGTGAATAAATAATCTGATGAACAGTATGAACTGGTGATTATAATAGAATCAGGGGCATAGAAAGGGAATGGACTGACTATTCTGGGGGGGGAAAGGGGTGTGGGGGATGCGGGAAGAGACTGGACAAAAACTAGGGGGGGAAAAAAGAGGAACAACTGTAATAATCTGAACAATAAAGATTTAATTAAAAAAAAAGATAGGCTTAAGCACCCCTTTACTCATTCATTCATTCATTCATTCATTGATCCACTCATTCATTCAAAAGGTATTTATTAAGCACCTACTCTGAGTCAGGCTCAAAACTGTCGTCAGGATACACAGAGGAAAAGACACACTCTTACTCTGTAGGCTTGGGCTGGATTTTAACCTTGTGGGAAGAGAATGTTCCCTGGTCATAACTTCCCCAAGGAGCAGGGACAACAGGAGGATAAGTAACTGTTACCGGCACATTAGACAAAACAGTCTAAAATAAGTCTACTTTGCCCCATATGCAGTAATAACGTTTACGTACTTGGACCAAATGTTTATGAACTGACTTCCACTCGAGAGACCAACTTACTGTTTTTGAGGTCACAGTGTGTTCATTCCTGTCCACTCCTTTTTGCAGATTCAGTAACAGCTTTTTTTGGGGGGTGGGGGGGAGGGTTAGATTCCGGATAGATAAGAAGTAGCAATGGCAACTTTTCAATTCCAGCAGCATTGGGGGCCGGAGGTGCCTCCCAGGACCTGGGAATTAGGAAATAAGATTGCTCCTGAGAGTTAAATGGTAAAGTCAACACGTAACAGATAGAGCACAAAAGTAGAAAGTCCCTAGGATGAGGCCCACTGTGCCCAACCACTTAGATGTGGCTATAACCCACAGGCTACAACCTTAATGCCTACAGAGCAGGTTGATAATTAGCTGACCAGGTAGTAACATATTTACCAAGTTCGCAGTGATATTCTTCACTTCCACAAATACAGGTGATTTTCTCCATTTTTTTTTTTTGAAATTTAATGTTTTTACTGATTTCAGGGAGAGGGAGGGAGAGGGATAGAGAGACAGAAACGTCGATGAGAGAGAAACGTCATCGATTGGCTGCCTCCTGCTCACCCCCCATTGGGGATCAAACCCGCAACCTGGGCCTGTGCCCTGACTGGGAATCAAACAGGGATCTCATGGTTGATGGGTCGATGCCCAACCACTGAGCAACACTGGCTGGGCTTATTATTATGATGTTTTAATTGTTGTAAGCAAGAGATTTAGTGAACTACCAGGTCAGGGTTACTAGACAATGGAGTTGCTTCTGTTCTTTTCTACATGTAAAAATTGTCAGGGTTTACTAGTAGTTCTTTTATTTTTTAGGTTTCCTACTAGTAGTTCTTAATTAATTTTTAAAAAATTGATAGTAATTTCTTAAAAAAAATTTATTGAACCCAGTGGGGTCACATTGGTTAATAAATTATACAGGCTTCAAGGGTACCACTCTATTACATATCATCTGTTTATTATATTGTGTGTTCACCACCCCAAGTCGATTGTAATTTCAATAAAAATGAATGTAGTTCTTATCTCTGCAGTGGAGGTATACCTTGTGGTTTAGTGTTCCTTGATTATAGTGGACTTAATCACTTGTGTATTTAATGGCCATTTGTACGTCTTGGCTAGTGAAGTACCCGTCGTATGTTCAGCTCATTTTCCTTTTGATGCGTTCATATTTTTGTTCTCCACTTGTAATAGCATTTTAGATATTAGGACATGTTGGTTTGCGAGGGAAGCTGAGGTACTATTTCTCATTCTTCTCCGCTATCAGGTGACTCCATCATCAGAAGGAGAAGTGTTGATACATATGGCTTGAGGCTGGTGATCTGGAACGATCATTTACTGAACGTATACTAAGCGTCAGGCACTGGAGCCCTCATTTCCATGGATCCATCCCTTGCCCACTGTTGCTAAACTGCAGCATTTCCCCACCTTCTCCCTCCCCTCCCGGTTCTTCCCAGCGGGAGGTGACTCGGGTCCTCCGTGTCTTCATCTGCATCTTCTTGGTGACATCTGTCTATCAGAGCTGAGTGATGACTTAGCTGTTGTCTGAGTCATGGCTTCCGGCGTACCTGTTCTTCCCACGGTGTCCTCGGGGTGTCCCTCTGGTCGCTTCTCACATCTGCCCCCACACAAGGGTGAGCCGTCACTGGACAAGGCCGCCCCACTTCCCATCGAGTCTGAGAGCGAACGTCCCCGCCGCAGGGGGATGCCCGTCACTGTCTCCGGAAGGACCCAGGTTCCTGCACAGCACAAGCTGCTGGGAGAATCGCAGCTGGAGGTTCTGCTCCACCTGCACCCCGCCTCCCCCGCTCCCTGTCACGTCCTCCCTGAATTACCATCTAACTCGGTGCTCTCCCACACACTTAATAAGCAGGTAGCAGGCAGCAGGCTTTGATTCCGCTGGCATGAGATGGAGAAAAGAAGATCCTGCGACTTTTAAGGAAGAAGGCACTGCTTCTCTTCTCACGACGTTGTATCTTCTTGTTTAGACTCCTCCATCCCCACAGGTTCCGTGCCGACATCTGTAAATATGACTCCCAACATCTGCTTTCTCTCCCAGGTGCCCGCCCAACAACCTATTGAGCTTCCCCATCTAAGTGTTCTTCCCAGTCAGGCACAGAGAGACAAGTACCGAATGATCCCACTTCCATGTGGGAAGTACAAATTGGGTCTGACTGGCATGGCTCAGTGGTTGAGCATCGACCTATGAACCAGGAAGTCAGGGTTTAATTCCCAACCCGGGCATGTGCCCTGACCGGGAATCGAACTGTGACCTCCTAGTTCATAGGTCGACGTTCAACCACTGAGCCACACCAGTCAGGCAAGAGTTATCTTTTTAAAGTGGTAACTAAAAAACAAACAAACAATACAGCCCTAACCGGTTTGGCTCAGTGGATAGAGTGTCGGTCTGTGGACTGAAAGGTCCCAGGTTCGATTCCGGCCAAGGGCATGTACCTAGGTTGCGTGCACATCCCCAGTAGCGGGTGTGCAGGAGGCAGCTGATCGATGTTTCTCTCTCATCGATGTTTCTGACTCTCTATCCCTCTCCCTTCCTCTCTGTAAAAAATCAATAAAATATATTAAAAAAACCAACCAACCAACCAAACAAACAAGAAACAATACACAAAAACTACAACTCTGAAAATCAGAATTGCGGGTTTGGGGATAGTGTTTCTCGCAGGGAGCTGGAGAAGGAGGTGTTGGTACCAGGGTCTCAGCGGGAGGCATCCCTGTCGGCTGCATCACTGGTGTTACCAGCAGTGCTTTGCAGCCAGGACTGAAGTCTAGGTCCTCGAACCCTTGATCTGGTGCTTTTGCCAGCAAACCCCAGCTGGAGGGGGAGCGAACCCAAGGATGAACGTGAAGGGAGGTTGAGGGAAGAGCAGCAGGGAGGTGGCCCCAGCCTGACTGCAGGGCCCCGGGACCTGCTCTGGAGGCTCACTCTCTTGCTGTGAAGTCCTGGGAGAACCCTTGGAGCAGGGGTCCTCAAACTTTTTAAACAGGGGGCCAGTTCACTGTCCCTCAGACCGTTGGAGGGCCGGACTATAGTTTTAAAAAAAAACTATGAACAAATTCCTATGCACACTGCACATATCTTATTTTGAAGTAAAAAAACAAAACGGGAACAAATACAATATTTGTATTTGCATGTGGCCCGCGGGCCGTAGTTTGAGGACCCCTGCCTTGGAGCCTCAAGTTCAAGGAATTCCGAGAGGGGGTCTCCTGTATGTGCTTCCTGGTTCTGCAGTCGAGAACCAAAATGGGTGCACAACGTGCTTTCCCTCCAAGGTGTCGCGCTTCCCCGGTGACTCCCGCAGGGACGCGGCCGGCCCTGCGTGTCCTGCTCGTGGTTCTCTTTCAGCCTCCACGTTCACGCCGCGTGAGCGCCTGTGAAAATGTCAGCCCTTAACAGATGGGCTGAGCATCCACCCTCCGCTGCCTTCACAACCCAAGTCGTGGGCTTTCATTTGCAGAATCATTTCACGGCAGAAATGCCAAAATCATTGGTTCGTGAGCGGGTCTTGTCACCGTGATTCCTGGATGGCACCAAAGCCGGCCCCGCGGAGGCCCAGGGATGCTTACTCATCAGGCGCTTGGATGTCAGGTTTCAGCAGTGAATTGCCCTGGGACTGACTTCCCTTCATTATTCTAACGAAGCGCGTGATACCTGCAGCCTCAACAGACTTGGGTTTGCCAATCTGGCACCACAGAGGCTGTTCTCTGCTCAGCCACGTGGCAGGAGGACAGGGAACTGCCGTCGGGGACACCGCGGGCTCTGGCTTCAGTGTCACAGTCCAGATGCTCATCTTCACGCATGCAGACGGTTAAGGCGGAGAAAAGGTGCCACGCGGGACCTACAGCTCTCAAACAGAAGCTGGGGTGGGAGGGGGGGGGGGGGGGGGGGGGTAGTCGCAGTGAAATGGGAGTGTGATGCTGACTGAAATGGTCAGGAAAATAGCCGGAGGATGACGGAGTAAAGAGAGCATGCCTAGTTAAGCGTGGAACACCCCTTTGTTTTTAGAAAAATAAAAAAATGTTAGAAAGAGAGTCTTCAGAGGGATGATTATGAGACTAAAGATGCTGATATAAAATTTTGCGTTAGGGATCTTTTAAAAATATCTCTATTTTTTCTTGATTTTAGAGAGCGAGAGGGAGAGAGAGATAGAAACATCAGTGATGAGAGAGAATCATTGATTGGCTGCCTCTCCTACTAGGGATCATAACCTGGGCATGTGCCCTGACCGGGTATCGAACCATGACCTCCTGGTTCACAGGTCGATGTTCAACCACTGAGCCACACCGGCCAGGCCAGTAAGGTGTCTTTTTTAGGGTTTTTTTTTAAGTGACAGAACCCAACTGACATTAGACAAATGAAATAGGATTTGTTGGTTTAGATAACTGCCTCTGACTGTGACCAGGGCCTCGAATGCGACTGCTGGCTCTGAAGCCAGCATTTATCACGTCTCCTGCAATCCCGAGATAAAATAATTACCGAAGAATCAATTCCTACGAATTACAAGGGAGAACGAGGGAGGTGCCATAGGGAGATGAGAGGGTTCAACAAAATTCTACAAGATGGAGAGTGGGTCGCGTTTCCCCTGATGTAGGGAAGCTGAGGCCCAGAAAGTCTCAGAAGAGAAGGGGGTAAGAGGAACTCGCAACTGCTTGGCAGAACCGAGAGAGGGTGGGGCTGAGATGCACGGTTCAGCAGACGAGCATTCACAAGGGGTGAAAGTCGGCCCGTGAAGTAGTCAACTGCTACCATGTGCATAATGCGGCCCAGCTTCCTCTAAGCCTGAGTTAGAACGTTAGAAGTTTCTTCTCTAAATAAAATCAGGCAGCATCCCCGCCAGCCTCACAGATGAGCTCCAAATGCGTCATTTAGGGACACCAGCATCATGGCTTGTTCACTCAGTGATGACCTTAAAGCAAAGTGAGTCCATTGGAAAAAAAAAAAAAAACTTCATCCATGTTAATAAAGCCTCTGACTGGCTTATTCCGATGTGAATGGAGGATAAGGGATCATTGAGGTAACACTCCACGCCAGTGGGGAAAAACAGAAACACACAGAACATCACCGGGGAAATACAGTGCAAGGAACAAAAGAGAAACAGGAATAAATCCTAATAAGTACCCTCACAGGAGGGATAAGGATGCCGTGAAGAAGACAAGTCAGAGAACAAAACAGAGCTCTCGGAAATTAAAAATGTTTATTAAAGAATTCTATTATTCAGCTCTGAGACATAAATAATTTCACAGAATATCAAACTCAGTCCAGTCAGTGTGGCTCAACGGTGGTGCGTCGACCTATGTACCAGGAGGCCACAGTTCAATTCCCGATTCCTGGTCAGGGCACATGCCTGGGTTGCGGGCTCGATCCCCAGTAGGGGTCACGCAGGAGGTGGCCAATCAATGATTCTCTCTCATCATTGATCTCTCTATCCCTCTCCCCTCCAGCTGCCTCCATGTCACTCAGCCATAAGCCCCACTGGTTTTCACAGCCCGAAATAACAGGGACTTCTCTTCCCAGCTCTGGAACCCTGGGCTGGTGGGCTGGTGTGGGTCTGGGACCCCTTGCTCCTCTAGGAAGGCTTCCACAGCTGAGATATCCCTCCTGATTAAAAAAACACACCACATGTGGGTGTTGCACCAGCCCATTCTATGCCTCTGCACCTTCTACCAGTTTTGGTGTGCTTTCTTCTTTACTTCTCTAGTTGTAAGACTTCCATTCAGCCAGATTTAGGTAGTTCTGAATGATAGTTGTTCAGTATTTTAGTTGTAATTTTGATGTGGTTCCAGAATCTTTTTTATGGTTACAGATTATGGGATACTTAACTAAAGTAACTTATCTTTTAATTGATTATATCTGTAAATCACTTCTAAATCCTAGAAACACTCCATGAAGAACTATGGCACATGTTTTTCTTTATCTATTGTTTACTTATCAAATGAAAAACCTGTGTACACAAAGCTGATCTTTCTTCAGTCCCTAGAGATTTAAAGTATATTTACATTATGGAAACACTAGATGTTATTGATCTGTGGGTAGTAGCCGAGTTGGAATTTCTCTTCATGAAAGTTTTCTCCTTCTATATCTTCCTAATTGTCAAGGAGAAAAATGACATGACTGCAGATCTTTAACGTGCCATCCATTTAAAAACAAACTATATGCCTGCAAGCCACAAAAGAAGGTCAAATGAATAGTCTCAGTGTCATATTGCCAACGCTCTCTACTACTTGAATATTTTGGCCATTATTTTTAATTGCATCTCTAGATACAAAGAGGGTCAGCATGCCATATTTTCAAAGCGATGCTTAAAACTTAATAGAAAGTACTGTGTGAACCATGAACAATTTAACAAGCCCAAACTTCAAGTAACATATAATTTATTATAAAACATATAGTATTTTTAGAAGCAAATAATATAACATTTGCACCACTAGCAAAATATTACTGATTTCCCCATCTATGTAACACTTTTAGTAGGCATAGTAGATATGAACTCTATTGTAAATTGTTTGTAAAATGTTTCTTTTCTCAGAGACACATCTGATATAAAATACATGAATTTTTATTTATTATGACAGAAAATAATTTTGTAAGTGTAAAGTCATATAAGTGCAAAAAATGGCAAACTATTCAAAGTATAAATGCCTGTGATTTTTAAAAACAATTTGTCTTCCACACAAAAATTATAGCTGAGTTGCTTTAAAATATCACATTTTAAAAATCATTAAGCAATTGTGTACATTGATTATAAGTACAATTATTCAATCATGACTATAGGTGTGTTTGGTGTATGTTTAGTTATGATATTAATTTAATTTAGTTATGATATTTATTTAAAGCCAGTTCTTGTCAAACTTTGATGTAAACATCTAGGGTATGTAAAAAGATGAGAATAATATTTATTAATATTTATTTGTATTGACATTTATATAGTATATGTGATTTATTATATGTAAATACATTTATTATAATTTATTTTTATTAAAAGAATAAAAATTTAGGCATACTCTCTAAATAAACTCTTGGTTGTATACACAAGTGTACATATATGCTTTTTAAAAGTGAGTTCTCAGCAGGTTTTTTTTTTTAATATATTTTATTGATTTTTTACAGAGAGGAAGGGAGAGGGATAGAGAGTTAGAAACATCGATGAGAGAGAAACATCGATCAGCTGCCTCCTGCACGCCTCCTTGTGGGGATGTGCCCGTAACCAAGATACATGCCCTTGCCAGAATCGAACCTGGGACCTTTCAGTCCGCAGGCTGAAGCTCTATCCACTGAGCCAAACCAGTTTTGGCGGCATGAAAATTTTAACAGAAGGATATACATGCTGTGTGTGTGTGTCTTTTTCTCTCTTGTAAAAAAAAATATATATATATATAAAAAGAAGGATCACGCAAAGGAATAGTGAATGAGAAGGTGAAATTCCCAGCAAGCATCCTGCCATTCCTCTGCATCCCACAAGCCCGAGAACACGATCCCAACTCCTTCCTTGCTAGAACTGTCAACACCATCTACTGAGGGACTTCCACCCTTTAAAAAAAGGGGAAGAGTAGATTCACTTGGTACACTCTTTCCTTACGGACAGCAATGCAGAAGACACATGCCTCATAGAAGGAAGTTATGCACATGCTTTATATGTCAGGCCCCTACGGATTCTTCAAAGAACAGAAATGTGTAAACTAGATTATTTGGCATGAAAATTTTTTTTTATAAATATATTTTATTGATTTTTTACAGAGAGGAAGGGAGAGGGATAGAGAGTTAGAAACATCGATGAGAGAGAAACATCGATCAGCTGCCTCCTGCACGCCTCCTACTGGGGATGTGCCCGTAACCAAGATACATGCCCTTGCCAGAATCGAACCTGGGACCTTTCAGTCCGCAGGCTGAAGCTCTATCCACTGAGCCAAACCAGTTTTGGCGGCATGAAAATTTTAACAGAAGGATATACATGCTGTGTGTGTGTGTCTTTTTCTCTCTTGTTTTTAATCCTCACCCGAGGATATTTTTTTTCCATTGATTTTCAGAGGAAGTAGAAAGGAGGAGGGAGGGGGACAGAGAGAGAGAGAGAGAGAAACATCGATGTGAGAGAGACACATCCATTGGTTGCTTCCCACACAGGGATTAAACCTGCAATCCAGGCACATGCCCTTGACCGGGAATGGAACTAGCAACCTCCTGGTACATGGGACGATGCTCAACCACCTGAGCCACACTGGCCGGGCTATCCTCTTTTTTTTTTTTTTTATAAATATACTAGAGGCCTGGTGCACAAAATTTGTGCAAGGGGCCTGGCCCCTTCAGCCCTGGCCTTTGTCCGGAAGGTCTTCTGGAAGGGCGTTAGGCTGTCCGGTCTAATTAGCATATTATGCTTTTATTATTATAGATTTTATTGATTTTTTACAGAGAGGAAGGGAGAGGGATAGAGAGTTAGAAACATCGACGAGAGAGAAACATCGATCAGCTGCCTCGGACCTTTCAGTCCGCAGGCTGACGCTCTATCCACGGAGCCAAACCGGTCAGGGCTATCCTCTTTTTTTTTAAATGAGTAAAATCTTAAGGAAGATGGGTCTGCACTGCTTCGTGTAGGCAAAAAGGAAGTAGCACGGAGATTATTCTCCCGCTGGCATGGATTCTGTGGTTCTGATCACCATCAACACCAGGCCCTTCTACCCACACCAGCCCTTAGAAGACAGAATGACTGCCATTAGGTGTTTTTGTTTGTTTAAAAAGCACTCCGCACCCCCACAGGCATCTACATATAATGCGTTGAAAATATCTGGATAGATGTACACCCACACACCAATGTAAACACATTTTCATTTGTTGTGCACATCTTCCCATGCTAAGAAAAGGACTTTCATTCTATCATTGTGAGTAGTTAGGCCATATGGCTGTGTCTCTCAGTTGGGTGTTTTAATTCTCTGGCGCTGTCTGGACTACCTATTTGGTGAACGAAGGACAAAACATCTCCGTGGTACTTTCGTCTGAGCTTAATTGAGACTCTCCGGAGCCCAGCCGTGACCTTGCAGGCAGCCTCCAAAGGGAAAACCGGCAGGAAAACGAAAGGGAAGTGGTGGCTACCAAGTGACTCATGCTGTTTTGGTGTTTAATTTCCTCTTATCACAAAGCAGAAAACAGCGGCTGAGAAATGAAAGATGTGGTTTCGCAAAACATCATCATCATTTCCTAACTCAAATGACAATGTAGCAACCTGTGATTATGGAGACTCATTTGGTGCCCAGATTATAGGCCCTTGACGTAGGATGCAACAGTGGCCTTCACTAAAACATTACCTTGACTGAGGGATTAAGAATTCTGACATCATGTTATGAAGGCAGGTGAGAAGATAATAAATTGATTGGAGGATTTTTAAAAAAATATATTTTTTATTGGTTTTAGAGAGGAATGGAGAGAGAGAGAGAGAGAGAGATCAAAGATGAGAGAGAACCACTAATTGGCTGCCTCCTGCATGCCCCCTACTGGGCATTAAGCCTGCAACCTGGGCATGTGCCCTGACCGAGAATCAAACTATGGACCTCCTGGTTCATAGGTCATTGCTCAACCCCTGAGCCACATGTGCTGGGTAAGTTGACTTATTTGTTGAAGTCGACATTGTCTACTCGTAGTCAGAAGCATTTTTACTGCTAACCTCTCAACATCAGGAGGTCCTAACCCTGATTTAGGACCAGGAAACTCAGTCATAAATCAATGTTGGACGAGAATGCTTTCCCACAGATAATCTCTAGCTTCTTTGCTTTCTCCAATCAAAATTTCACTTAGGACAGAACGCTATAAAATGTAGTGAAAATGTAATTAGACTTCTCCACCTGGCCAGATTCCATGCCTTTCCATCTTCAGGTACTTCTTTCACTGCTTCAACCACATTGGGATTTAGAGCTCCTGGAACACACATATTCTCTACTATTTATGAATCTTTACCAACACTATTCCTTCTATGGAAAATAACTTTTCATTGCACTTAGATCCAGTGGAAATCCATCCATTCCTCAAATCTAGTCCAGATCCTATCACCTTCCAACATCCCACCAGTCAACCTGACTTCCGCCAGTCTGTGGATTGCATTTGGTTTGAATCAGTCTTGTTGCAGTTATATGTCTCTGCTTTATTCCATATGTACACATGATCAGTTTCCTCAAATAAACAAATACACAAGTTCTTTAAGACAGAAGGGAGATTATTTTTGTAAAATGATTCCAGGCATCACGCATTTTTTCCTATTAGTCTCTCTCCTACAGCCTGGTGCATTGCCTCTTAGGTAACGGGTGCTCCATACAATTTGCAAAATCGGTCATGTGTGAAATGAAAGGGTTGGATGAAATGATCCATCAGACCCTTTCTGACTCAAAGAGGAAGTGCTGATGCCTAAGGTGAAGTGAAACCGCGGTTCTTGGAGAGACACAGAAGTTTTGAGTGATGGAAAGAAAGGAACACCGTTAAGTGTGGGTGGTGGCAAGATAAAATTAACTTTTTTTTTTTAATAGATTGGTGTTTTTAAAACTATACTTTTCCTTTTGGAAATCTTTACTCATGATATTTACTTTTTGGTGACTCTTGGATTGCTCCTTGCAAGTGTATAAGGCACCTCCTTTGGGAGGAATCTGCTGAAAATAGAATCTCGTAACGTGTGGCTGATCATAAACCTTTTACAAGCCTGCCAATATTTTGTTTTTGTTTCTTGTGTAGAGATATCCACCCTGGTTTCAAACTTCACACCCCAGACATGTTGGGTTTGGAGGGCGATTTATTTGCTTTGCTCAAGGGAACCACTCCAGCGGGCTATTTTTGAACTTGCTCTGACATTCAGACACTTGGAAATCCCCTATTTCCAAGATACTGATCCACGGATAAGCTTGCAGTGCAGATGTGAAAGAGTCAAAATGTAACATCTGCCCACGTGATGGTTCCTAGAGGATTTCTCTGTCATGGAACTTCTCTGTATGTAGATGAGGTGAGGGTACCAAATATATACAAGATGGGAAAAGAAGTGTCAGGTTCAAGGACTCAAGCTTACCTCTTAATCATTCACCGTGCATTCTCGTCCATAAGGTTATGGACACGGGAAAGACACACAGACAAAACTCCCACAGACTCCGTGTTTTGCTTCAGCTTAACGCTGGCCCTGATCTCTGCTTGTGTTTCTACCACGACCTCAATTAGTTCTGTTGACTCACATGAGCGATGGCAGGTTCCTTTGAACAGATGAGATGGGGGTGGGGGTGGAGGAGACCATGGGAGGGGCAGCGTGAAGGCTGCTATGGGCGGGAGGAGGCCTGATGGGGCGTAGAGATTGGGGGCCACCCAGATGCAGTGCCCCCGCCGTGGAAGCAGAAGACCCGGCCACGGGCTTGGCTAGGTCCAGGCACAGCCTGGGGAATGGCCATGCCCTCCAGGGTCCCCGGTTTTCCATGTCCTTCTCACAGCCTGTGGAGGTGGGCGGAACCTGTGTGGACAGGGGAGAGACCTCTGCTACTTCTTGGCATTCTTTGAGGCAGCAAATCTAAGATGGAAGATTCGCTTTACGGATTTCCTAAATGTATCAAGCGTGTCATACGTGCAAGGCACGGTGCTAAGTGCTGTAGGGAGCCCAGAATTAAATAAAGTCCTATGTACCTCACAGTTAGGGGCATCTGTGTTATTATATGTCATACATGTAGTGTATATATTCTTACAATGTCGAGATAGAAACATTAATTTCTTTGCAACTGACCTATAGGGTATAAAACCTATAGAAGGACACTACTCGGTCTTGAGCTCAGATGCTTTTCATATTACAAAGTACAGCATGCACATATCTACAGAAGCACAGTGCCTCCCCTTCTGTGTCCCTGGATGTGATTACAGTGTTGCATCGGTTATAATTCTGATTTCTTCTAACTCCTGGCCTTCTTCATTCTTGCCCTTTTAAGGGCCTTCTCTGGCCAGTCCCAGCACTTCTGGGCCCTAGCCCAACACCTCCTTGATGGGTAAACAGAATATTCCCATATAAGAGGGATGAGACTGGGTCCCAGCAGCCTGCACTGCTGGAGAGACGGTCCTGCAGGCCATGTGCACGTCAGGAAAATGACAGGATTATACTCAAGTAGAAAGTGGCCCACTCCTTCTATCCTGTTAGATGTGGGAGGAAGAGGTAAATTCCACTTCATATGCCCGTAAGGGACTCGATTCCAAGGGCCTTCCTGGGTAGTGGTGGCGCCCCCGGGGACCTGGGTACCACCTTGGCTAACCTCTGGTTGGCAGTTTCACCTGAAGCAGGTGGGGCCGGGTTGATCAGATGCGGCCCGCTCTGTCCTCTGTGGCTCTAACGCTGCAGCCCGAGGGTGCAGGCCGGCAGCACCTGGGGTACCTCAAGGGGTAGTAGTCCCCTATGATGCCACGCATGGGGCAGATGGCCCATTCAAGCCCGAGGGTGCAGGCCGGCAGCACCTGGGGTACCTCGAGGGGACACCCGGCCCTCTCTGCCAGGTTAGTAGTCCCCTATGATGCCACGCACGGGGCAGATGGCCCATTCTGGTGGCTTAGAGGACGGCCTACTGGGAAACAAGGTGCCATTGTCACCATCTCTCAATTATCCCCAAACTTCAAAAGCAAGCCTCTTCTCTTGAACTGAGACCACAGTTTTTTGATACACAAATCATTCGAAAGGGCTGTTACAGGCTTACAAACACAGCATTCCTCCTCCCCTTCTTTCCTCAAAGGGCCCTTTGAGGTTCCCGGTCAAGGGCACATGCCTGGGTTGCAGGCTCAATCCCCAGTGTGGGGCATCCCCTCCCTTTGGGGGGAGGAGGGGGCACAGAGCTCTCTCTTACATCTCTTTCGGGTTAAACCTGTCACACATGAGATGGTTCTCGCTCACATGGGGGGTGGGGGTGGGTCAGAGCAGGGTCCGCTCTGCCTGAACCGAGCCCTCTTTGAACTTGGATATCTCTGCTGTCAACAAAACACCAACTCTTCTTTAATCCCTGCGATCATTTGGTAACCTCCCCGGGCAAGAAAAGATCTTAATTAACAGACCTCACAAAATCCTGTTATTGACGCGAAGACATCTCCTTCTGCCAGCTCAGCTATGCATAAACCTGTCAACATCACTAATAAATATTTACTCAGTATCTGTAATGTGCCTACTACGCAGGGAGATTCTGTACAAAGCAAAGTCCTTATTCTCAAGGACTTTTCAAAGAAGTTGGAGAGAGGAGGCATGAACGTAACACAGTACACGTGAGCTCGAGAAGGGTGTAGGCAACAGCAGAGGGGGCGAGAGGAGAGGTTTCCGTGGCTCGGAGCACGGTGTGGGACGACTTGGAGCCTGGAGGGCATGCACAGTAGGGCACTGAAGGTTGCGTAGGATTTCGAGAAGCTGGAAGGAGGAGGAAGTACTTTTCAGAGAGGGAGGATACGTTAAAAATAAAAAGCGTGGAGTTAAGAGGGTTGGTGGTCTTGGAGAACTATTCCGGGACTCTTTGTCCCCCTTTTCCTTGAAGAACACCCAGCCCCTCCCCACAGGGTTGGCCTGGCCCTGGGAGCCATCCCTGCTGTGGGTATTCGGCAGGGACACAGGGACAGGAGTCAGGCATCGGAGACAGCTACTGTGATGCGGGTCCTCCTGGACCCTCCAGCCTGGCCTTGACTATTGCCCATCCAGGGTGCGAGGCTGGAGGCTGATTTGTAGTCTCCATCAGCAGTTAACGAGTGAGACCCTCCAAGCCCTCCACCGGCACAGGTGCGCTCAGACACACGGGCCCGAAGGTAGACACCACTTCTCAGACAGTGCCCACCAGATGCTTGTCCAGGAAATACAACCATTTCCCCACATCAAACTATCTGTCTTAGGCCAGGCCGGTGTGGCTCGGTGGGTGAGCATCCACCTATGAACCAGGAGGTCACAGTACGATTCCCGGTCAAGGGCACATGCCCGGGTTGCGGGTTCCATCCCCAGTGTGGGGTGTGCAGGAGGCAGCCAATCAATGATTCTCTCTCATTGATGTTGCTCTCTCTTTCCCTTCCTCTCTGAAATAAATTTTTAAAAAACCTGTCTCAGGTTGGGCTCCCTGAGGCAAAGTGGGAGCAAGGGCTGGGGTTCCTGTGATTTGCTGAGGGTCAGCTCTGCAGAAGAAACCTCTCAGAGATGGAGGGAAGTGGGGTGGAGGAGGGGCGGGCCCGGGCAGGATGTGATCTAAGGTGAACTCTGGCGCTGGCTGCATTCAGGGGGTGCCGTGGGGTGATGGGGCGGGGCCCTGGAACATAAAATCACATTGCTGAGGGGTCCTCCCTTGAGGTAAGGGGGGCTACGATTTTCCTTTTTTTGTTTTTTAATCTTCACCCAAGGAGTGAGGATATTTTCCCCGTTGCTTCTTAGGGAGAGTGGAAAGAAAGGAGGAGGGAGGGGGAGAGAGAAACATGGATGAGAGAGAGACATATTGACTGGTTGCCTCTTGCATGCAACCCAACAGGAGGAGGGGATCAAGCCTGCAACCCAAGCACGTGTCCTTGACTGGAAATCAAACCAGAGACTCTCTGGTGCGCAGGCCAGTGCTCTAACCACTAAGCCACAGTGGCCAGGGCTGGGGGCATTGTCCTGGTAGGCTGTGTCAGATGGGGGCTGTGGGTTCTGTTGGGAGGCTCAGCTCTGTGGCATGGCCCTGGTCAGCAGAGCTCTTGGAGGAGGGTGGGTGTGAGCTGCCAGCAGCCCACACTCCTAGCAGCTGGCGAATGGATGGGCAAGCCCAGTGCAGTAGGTCTGGGCAGAGCCGGGCCAGCACCCCACAGCCTCTGCTATGACATCAGCACGGGACTTAACACCACGATGCAGTTCAAGGTCACTCTTCATCCAATCCCACTTCCCTGGGCCCAGACTGAGGCTCTCGCCCACCTGCCCAAGAAGCCAGGAACCATTAGGCTCTGCCCACCTGCCCAAGAAGCCAGGAACCATCACAAGCCTTCGGTTGGTAGCGACACAAAGACGAGGCCAAAGCTTTGCCATTTAGTTCCTTGCCACAGGCCAGCAGCTCTCCCAGGCTGTGCAGGGTGTCCTGGCATGTTCTCTGCAAACCAAGTAAGGCAATTACTACGGTCCCTCAGTACACACAGCCCCAGGGGTCAGGAGTTGGGAAGGGTGTGTGTAGGTTTCTTCTTTTCCAGTTGTACTTCGGAATTGCACTATCTACGATGTATGGGTGGGTCTTTATTTGGAAAATGGATTCATATTGAATCACTTTGATAGTATCAGAACGGCATGCTTCCTCATTATTACGTGGAAAAGCAAACCATGACACATCTGTTTGAGACTCCCAGGTGTTCTTACTGTCATTGGACCATGAAGTTTTTCACGTTAAATGCAGAAGGAAACGGAACAATCGTTTCAGATCTGCATCCATTCGGATGAGGACCCAGGAAATGGTGGCTTTTAAGGAGGGAGTGGAGGTGAGATGGGGAGGGAGGATGTGAGGAATGAGCTTTTCCAGATTCAAAAACAAACAGCAGCATCATCTTCAAAAATGTTTCCAGCAAGACACTTTGCTCCAAATCGACTTGAAATTTCTGATGCAATCCATTTTTAGGATTTTATACACACAGACTTACAAAATGAGGATCATAGGGTGTCCCCCAAAATGTATATACACACTTTGAATAATTATAAAGGCAGTGTTTAATAATAAACATCTCATTTTCAAAATTAAGCTATCAGCTATTAAGGTGTGTATATATTTTTTGGGGGACACTCTATAGTTAGTAACCTCTTCATTTTTTAAAATATATTTTTTATTGATTTTTAGAGAGGAAGGGAGAGGGAAAGACAGAAACATCAATGATGAGAATCATCCATCGGCTGCCTCCTGCATACCCCCTCCTGGGGATCGAGTCTGCAACCCAGACATGTGCCATGACAGGGAATTGAACCATGACCTCCTGGTTCATAGATTGATGCTCAACCACTGAGCCACACCAGCGGGGCAGTAACCTGTTTTTTTCATTAATAATGCATATTTCCATTAATGCAAGTATTATTTTTTTTTCAAAAGCATATCTATACATGGACAGCCTTCCATTTTATGCATGTACCATCCTGGGTTTAATTAATACTCTATTCTATGTTTATTTCCAGGGCAGTGACATTTTGATGGTAGCTATGCCCAGCGCCAAACAACAAACCATGAATCAAATAGGCTGGAGTCCTATTGCTTGGTTACAGGATTTCTTTTGTCATGGAATGAAAGCTGTAACAGTGCATCTGCATTTCAGAACAACACAGCTGCTAAGCAGTTCTTGATGAAATGCCTCTCGAGGAAGACCAGTGGTATTCAAAAGTACGGTTTTATTTTAAAACTATCCAACAAATCATGTACTTCCACAAGCAGGGTTTTCCATCCCAAGACTTCTGAGGTAAAGGAAATGGGCATAATCCTCATTTCCACAGTAAAACTAAAATAATGCCATTACACTAAGCTGCTAGTGACTCCTAGAAAATGATATTTAATTAGAAACAAACCAACAAACGACATTTAATCACTAGCTTTTTGGGGTTTGTTTGCAAGTTATTCATTACTAAGACTACGTGAGAAATACCAGTGGGTCTGAAAGTTCATATAAGCCACACCATTTTTTCAGGCACCTGGAAGTTCTGGGCCCAAAATGTGCCTTCAGAGCTCGTGTTCCCGTTTTTTGTTTTTTTTTTTTTGGGGGGGGGCGTGTTGTAAGTTCTTGTGTAAAAATTGAGTAGAGTGTCACTAGACAATCTCTATAGTCCCATTCTGTTCTAGGAACACACATTCTAAGAAAAGAAATACAGAAATTCCCACAGAGTTAGGCCCAGGACACGGGGTATCGCATTTTTTTCTTTTTTAATGTTTTTATTGATTTTAGAGAGAGGGGATGGGAGAGGGGTAGAGAGATAGAAACATCAATGATGAGAGAGAATCATCGATTGGCTGCCTCCTGCACACCCCCTACTGAGGATCCAGCCCAAAACCCAGGCATATGCCCTTACCAGGAATCAAATTGTGACCTCTTGGCTCCTGGGTTGATGCTCAACCACTGAGCCACACAGCTAGGGGCTGTACATGGACAGCCTTTCATTTTATGGATGCACCAACCTGTGTTTAATCAATACTCTATTCTATGTTTATTTCCAGGGCAGTGACATTTTGATGGTAGTTATGCCCAGCGCTGAACAACAAATCATGAATCAAATAGGCTGGGTATTGCATTCTTTTTAAAAAGATATATATATATTTTATTGATTTCAGAGAGGAAGGGAGAGGGAGAGAGATAAAAAGAACATCAATGATGAGAGAGAGTCATCAATCGGCTGCCTCCTGCACACCAGCTATCAGGGATCGAGCCCGAAACCTGGGCATGTGCCCTGACCTGACTGGGAATCAAACCGTGACCTCCTGGTTCATAGGTCAACACTCAACCGAGCCAGGCCAGCTGGGCAGATTCACAGGCTTTCAGTGCTAGAAGGCACCGTGTGGAATCCACGCAGTCCCTTCATTTTTCACGCGGGGAAGTGCCTGCTACACCTGTCCAGGGGGGAACAGTCACTCAACACCCAAACCCCGTGTGCTTTCACCTGACCCCTAAGCTCTGCAGCAGTGTTGCTGAGAAACATGGATTCATGATCATCCAACAGAGAGTTTATTCCATGGGCCTCATGACTAGACCCCTTTCAATAGGACTTTTTTTTGTTTTGTTATGTTTCGCTTTGTTAGGTGGCTCAAAGATGGCAATTAAGCTCATCCGCGTGGAGTGCTCCTCGAATGGGAGAAGGCTGTTTTGGTCTCCATCCTGTGCGCATAAATTGAAAACCATCATCTGTCTTTCCCGGAGTCCCCATCTGCCTGTTCCGAGACTCAATCCTGCGGCTAAAAGCACGGCCAGAAATAGCAACACAGAAAAATAGATGTGAACCAGCGGTAACAAGGGGCTAAGCAGAGGATGGCTAGGGCGGCCTGTTCTGTTTATTAGATTCCAGGCTTAAAATAGGAGCGGGAATACAGTAGTCTTGTGGGCAAGGGCTGATTTCGAAATAAACTTTATTATTTCCAACATCAGCTGGCCCCGGGGGGCAAAAGGTAGTTCAGCTTTGCCACAAGTCACTTTGCAGCCGACTTGCTTGCAGCTAAGCCTTGCAGCGAGCCTGAACTTGCAGGCCGTGGTAGCGAATTCTCTGAGGCTGCAAGGTGGGAGGCGGGAAGGCATGCTCTGCTCCCCATCATTTTCCCTGATGTAGGTGTTGTTGGGTGGATTAAGTGTTATTAGCAGCTAGAATGAACCCTACAGCCTAGAAGGTAGGGGTGGTGATGTGAGAAGTAGGCAGCCAGCCCCAGAGAACTGGAATCTGCTTGGTCATGCAAAAATTCAGAGTTCGACCAAAGGCCAGGGGGTGGGGCTTGCGTTTCTGCTTGTTTCTTCATCTACTCACTGGGACATTTCTTCTTCTTCTTCTTCTTCTTCTTCTTTTTTTTTTTTTTTTTAAAAGGTTTAGTCTCATCTTTAATGACAAATCCAGTATTATTCACAAGCCTTTGTACTTTTGTTGTTGTTGCTGTTGTTAATCCTCACCCGAGGATATTTTCCCATTGATATTTAGTGACGGTGGAAGGGAAAGGGAGAGACAGAGAGAAATGTTGATGTGAGAGAGACACATCGATTGGTTGCCTCTGTGGGCCGGGGATTGAGCCTGCAATTGAGGTACACGCCCTTGACTGGACTCGAACCCAGGACCCTGCAGTCCTCAGGGCTGACACTCTATCCACTGAGCCAAACCGGCTAGAGCTCACCAGGGGTTTCTAACCCGTTTATCCAAGGGGTGAGGGTGTAGGACTGCCCCACTCCCCATGCACTGCTGGACCGTGAGTGTGGATGTTCCTCCGTCCCACTCAAGGACGGTCAGGGCTCGCTTAGCTAAGGTCCATCACTCCAGCTGCCACCCGGCCCTGATGAGTGGAGAGTGTGCCAATGGCCCACACTTCAATCCCAACCAAAGCTGCCACCTGGTGTAGTCCCTTCACCTCAGCTATTTCTGTACAGGAGCTGTGCAGAAATGGGGCAAATTCTACACTCTGTAACTCCTTTTTCCTGAGATGTTTGCAACAGTCATACAAGCAACCGGCAGCCCACTGTCCCAGGAGCCCCGTCTCCAATGCAAGCCCATTCACTGCCACAACTTCCTTCAGCAAAGGCATGGGCGATCTGGCGCAGGGGGAGGGAGGGTGTG
>NW_005370825.1:60579-78038 GCF_000412655.1 Myotis brandtii | reverse complement strand
ACTGTCATTTTCTGCTTGATGTTATGCCTTGTTTAAATGTTCCATAAGCCCGGATTATTATTATACCAAGGAAAAAAAAACCAGGATATAGAATCATATTGGTAAAAGAGTCACAAAGCAGCACCGAGTATCTTGAATTAGGATCGAAGTACTTACATGGAGCCGCAAGGTAGCATTCCTGATTGAAGACCATTTGTAATATCGGGCAGTTTTACCTGAAGAGTCTGTTGTTAGTCAGGTTTTTTTTTTTTTTTAGTATTACGATAGCGATATTAAAAAAAGGAAGATCTTATGAAACTGAAATCACAGGTCCTCAATACACACACACACACACACACTTTTATAAAAATGTGATACAGGAAGTTTTAGTCAGAACAGGGTGATATATTTGACAAACTTCATGGGGATCAAAGCAATAATGTCGTTATGTATTCTTAGCAGACCTATTTTTTCCCCTTAGGAGCATGAAAAAAAAAAAGATTTTTCTTCAAAGCCAGTAGCTCTTGCTTATTTTCCCCCAATCCCTGTGAAGTATGTCAGTAAAGAATTTCATAATTTCCTTGAAGAATTGCCCTTTGTATTTCACAATGCCTTGCAAATGAATGGGATAGGTGAATCAGCTTAATAAATATACTGAGGTCCATCTTGTTCCAGTTATAGCTCCTGGATGAAATAGAATCGCCAAAAGGAAGGAAGCTGACTAAAAAGAAAAAAAAATTATACGCTTAAATGAAGGGAATCATTATTGATTCAGACAGATGTGCAAAAACCTACGTGCCGTGCCCCTAGCGGAGCCCTGCGGAATGGTACAAAACTTCTAAATAAAACATTCTTATCTCGCATGTTTGCCAAAATAATGAATCAGAGTGGGCTGCTGTCGGTAAGCTAGTAGCCAGTGACGTGTGTTCCTCTCGCTCCCTTTTAACGTTGGAACACGCGGTTGGAGCGTTGATCACCCCAACCAGACTCCCAGGATCATCCTGATCCCAGGACAACCCCTGCATGTGGCTGATCTTCTGCAAAAGGCCCGTGATGGGCACCGATCCCCGACAGCGTCACAATCTGTCAACATCTGAATAAGACATAGACTCCCAGGCGTCTCCTCTTCCTTCAGCCTGCTTTCCAGCCCCGGCTTTCCTTCTCTGGCATGCCACTGAAAAGCTTGCAAATATACTAAATACAGAATAATCAAACTGTGGACAAAGCTATTACCTCTCCTACCCAAGCAGTGTTTCACTTGTACAAGGAGGAGATGCATGCTTCCAGAACATGTGAGCCCTTGCTGAAATATGAGAAGGCTTTAAGAGCAGTTTTTTAAATGGTAACATAGTCCGTATTCACTGTGGAAATTTTTTTGGGTTACAAAAATGTATAAAGAACACAATAAAAGTACTGTATTATTCTGCTACCTAGAGATCACCACTAACTTTTTTTTTAAAAAAATCTTCACCCTAAGATATGTTATTTTAATTGACTAGAGAGAGAGGAAGGGAGAGGGAGAGACAGAAACATCGATCAGTTGCCTCCCGCACATGCCCTGATCAGGGATCAAACCCGCAACCTGGGTATGTGCCCTGACTGGGAATCAAACTCATGACCCTTCGGTGCATGGGACAATGCTCCAAGCAACTGGACAGGGTTTTTCCTTTTTTTTTTTTTTTGTAAATAAAAAAACACATATACATTTAAAAATTATTTTTAGAATTTATTTTTATTGCTGACACCATTACAGATGTCCCCATCTCCCCCTTGGCCCACCTCCACCCAGCCCCACAGATACATTTTGTACCCCACTTGCATCTTGTGGTAAGTCACTTACCCTGTATCACTCAATGGCAAAGCTTCCCTTTTAAACTGTGAAACACTACGCAGATGCAAGTCTGCAGCTTTCCGATCTTCAGTTCTGAGACTGAGAAAGACCAATGCGTCATTCGGGGAACTTGAAGAAGCTGTCTGTTTGGCAATTTCCAGGACAGTGTGATCCCTCCGTGCCTGAGCCCACCATCCAGTCTGTTGAACTGAGACGGGCTTTCTGTTTTCAAGTGGAGATCAGATGGGTTCCCAACATTCCTGAACATCTCAGTGGGCGGCGTGGGAAGCTTCGGTTTTGTCCACAGCAGCTTCATAGGGCAGCTGGGGTGACTGGGTGGAAGCTTTGAAAACAGACGAATGGACTTTTTTTGGTGAACAATTAGCAAGAGTAGGAAATCAGCCCAGCCTGTGCTGCCCAATGGTTAAGTGTCTACCTATGAACCAGGAGGTGACAGTTTGAATTTCCGGTCAGGGCACAGCCCGGGTTGCGGGCTTGATCTTCAGTGGGGGGTGTTTAGGAGGCAGCTGATCGATGATTCTCATCATTGATTTTTTATTTCTCTCTCCCTCTCCCTTCCTCTCTGAAATCAATAATAATAATAATAATGATAATAATAATAAATAAATAAAAAATAGTAGTAAAAGAGCCATGTATAAGTTATGGGGACTTGTGGTTCAAGGAAGACATTTGGGGTGTTCTAAAGTCAACAGTGGTGGAGGAGTAGTTTTACACAATTTCCATGCAATGCTGAGAAATTTCTTTACCTTCTACCATTATGAAAAAAAGCAGAAGTGGCCCTAGCCTGTTTGGCTCAGTGGATAGAGTGTCGACCTGCTGACAAAAGGGTCCCGGGTTTGATTCTGGTCAAGGGCACGCACCTTGGTTGCAGGCTCCTTCTCCTCGGCCCGGGCCCTGGTCCGGGCTCATGCAGGAGGCAATCAATTGATGTGTCTCTCTCACATCGATGTTCCTGCCTGTCTTTCCCTCTCTCTTCCACTCTCCCTAAAAATCAATGGAAAAATATCCTCGGGTGAGGATTAACCAACAACAACAACAACAAAAAGCAGAAGTGATGGACTGAGAAAGAAATACGCTTTTGGGGTTGCCTTGGTAACATAAACAGAGATGTCACTACAGAGACCCTTGGTCCTGTGGGGCCCCAGCACACCACTGCTGCTTGGGACCCCACTTCAGTGCCGCTCCAGACACATTCCCCTGCAGCCTGTATGGAAGCGTGGCACCTGCTGGCGTGGCCCTGGCATCCGTGGCACAGCTGTTCATTTCCACAAGTTGCTCTGGTCACCAGGCAGCTGCGGGCAGATGAGGGAGGCAGAGTGCCGTATGGACAAAGGTGGCACCGGCCTGAACCCGGGGAAATTGCTAGAACCTTTCAGAAGATTCTGGAAGGATTGGCCTGTAAGACGGGGCTGTGGCACAGTTCACTTCTTCAGCCTGGGCCCGCACGCATGACCACAGGGCGCAGCGAGAAAGGAAGCCTTCATCACGTGGGCCAAGCCTATCGTTGGAGTTCCCATAAAATGACAGAGACTTTCCATTCTGGGGGACGGAGGGGTGACCAAGACAGATGATGTCCTTGTTCCCTTAGTTTAAGTAGATAATAAACAATGTAATCAAACTTCCTTTTTTCCCCCCCTGTTGCTATATTAGATCTAGAAGCTGTAAGTGGAAAAATGTGAACCCTGCATGTTTAGATAGCATATTCTGGTAGAGGAGAAAGGCACTAACTATGCTAGGAAAAATAAGAGAAACATTGGATTAGGATAAGGGCAATACAGAAAAATTAAAATAGGACTGTGAATGTTAGGAAGTCTCTATTGGATATTTTATTTTGAATGTATTTTTATTTATTTCAGAGAGGAAGGGAGAGGGAGAGCGGGAGAGAGGGAGAGAGAGAGAGTGAGAGAGCGAGAGAGAGAGAGAGAGAGAGAGAGAGAAACATCAATGATGAGAGAGAATCATGGATTGCCGTGTTCTCTACTTCGCCCTCCTACACGCCTCACGTTGGGATCCAGCCTGCAACCCGGGCCTGTGCCCTGACCGCGAATCAAACTGTGACCTCCTGGTTCATAGGTCGATGCTCAACCACCAGCGGGGCTCCATTGGCTATTTTCTACTGGGTGGTCAGGGAAGGCCTTTCTAAGAAGGTGGCGTTAAAACTGAGGCCCCAATGCCTGGAAGGGTAAGGCATGCAAAGATGAGGGAGGGGAAGGGGAATGAGATGGGCAGAAGCACGTTTCATGTCTCACACGGCTGGTCTTCTCAAAAATGACCACCTCCACCCACTGCCCCAGGTTATCTAGAGTTGACTGTATTGTTAATATTTGTTCTGGGCTTGGGAATGATTCACTTTTGAAATTTACTCAGGCCTTAACCGGTTTGGCTCAGTGGATAGAACAGCCGTGGGCAAACTACGGCCCGCAGGCCGGATCCGGCCCGTTTGAAATGAATAAAACTAAAAAAAAAAAGACCATACCCTTTTATGTAATGATGTTTACTTTGAATTTATATTAGTTCACATAAACACTCCATCCATGCTTTTGTTCCGGCCCTCCGGTCCAGTTTAAGAACCCATTGTGGCCCTCGAGTCAAAAAGTTTGCCCACCCCTGGGATAGAGCGTCAGCCTTCGGACTCAGGTTCGATTCCGGTCAAGGGCATGTACCTTGGTTGCGGGCACATCCCCCATAGGGAGCATGGAGGAGGCAGCTGATCGATGTTTCTCTCTCATCGATGTTTCTCACTCTCTATCCCTTTCCCTTCCTCTCTGTAAAAAATCAATAAAATATATTAAAAAAAGAAATTTACTCAGATATGCTTAACTTCATGTATAATAAGAGACATATTGGTTAAGAACTATCCTGAGGTTCAATAGTGTGGCGAAGGCTTGGGAGGGGCAGGTGAGGGAGGGAGGGCGTCCATGGGAAAAACAGCAACAACAACGACAACAAAAACCAGAGGGGACATCTGTAATACTTTCAACAATGAAGATAAATTAAATAAAAACTCTTCTGAGGTAGTTTTTCACCTATCTGATTGGCAAAGACTGAAAAGTTGGGTAGCGAGGGATTCTCTTACCTCTGCTTGCCTGTGGGGTGAGGATCGCTGGGCCAAGGGACTGTGCTCACCCAGATACTCTCTCTTGCTCCAGGTCATGTTCCAAGGACCTCGGACCCTGGAATTCTCCCCTCCAAGGGTCCTTAGCCACTTCCACAGTGTGCACGGGCCTCCTGCCAGGGTCCAGCCACTTCTAGGGCCAAGGCATAGCTGTGTGTCCAGTGTGGGTTGTCAACAGACCTGGGACATACAGCCAGGCTGTCCACACGTGTACGAGGGGCCCCTGGCAGTGAAGGCTGGAGCCAGAGGCGAGAAGAGAAAGGAGGTGGGCTGTGGCTGGGGTCCCTGCATTTATAGTCTTGTCCTAGGTCTTGCAGGTGTTACCAGAGATGGGGTTAGTCCATCACATTTTTATAACAGCTCAGAACGAGTCGCCTGTCTTGTGTGCATTATCACTGCATTAATTTTCTCCACACATTTTCTGGACATTTCTTTTAAATGCCTTCGTATCATCTTTTGCAAGTGCGGAAAAAAAGATTGTCAGCTAGAGCGCTGGAACTCTATTACAGATTCAGATGTCACAGTGACCAGGCAAGTAATAGAAATGAGAGAAGAAGCCAGCTGGAATGAGAGATGGTAAGAAGAGGTGGGGACGCGGGCGAAGCAGAGAACACGGCTAAAGGCAGAGCCGCTACTCGGCTTTACAATCGCCGAGTGGGAATAGGGTACCCAGTTTATTTTTATTGAAGTGGGAAAAAATTCTGATTATTGGTTAAAATTTCTCAAGTTAAAAATGTAAATTTAGCCGTGGCTAGTGTTCTCAGTGGTTAGAGCATTGGCTGGAGTACGGTGGCAGGATCACGGATTCAATTCCCAGTCAAGGGCACGTACCTGGGTTGTGGGTTCGATCCCCGGCCCCAGTTGGGGCAGGAGTGGGAGGCAACAGATCGATTTGTCTCTCTCACATCAGTGTTTCTTCCCCTCCCCCACCCCCTCCTCCCAACATCTGGCCTGCGGGCTATATCATTTGGTCTGGCCGTGCTTAGGCAAAAAATAAGTCTGGACTCAAAATTCAATAAATCTAAGCATTTTTCATAATTTTTAAGTTGGTAATTTTGAATGGCCCTCAAATGATGTTACAAATAGCCAAATGGCCCTTAGCAGAAAAATGGTTCCCCACTCCTGCTCTAGAGAATGGACAGGAAAAATACCCTCGTGTAAGGATTAACCAAAAAAAAAGTAAATTAAAAGAAAAGTAATTTATTCTTTGCCAAACAAATACCTCTGGGGCTGAATCCAGCCCGGGGCTGTCGGTTTGCAACCTCTGGTCTAAAACTCTCAGTGAAATGGGTGGTGGCCAGCTGACAGCTAGTGTGGACCTCGAATTAGTAACTGCACTGGCATCTGGGGATACTCCCTAAGTCCAACCGTGAAGGGGTTGCCTGGAGATCTGTCAGGAGGTGGGAGGCTTGACTTTCTCTCACTGTCCAGGCAACCCACTCGTCCACTGTGAGTCATAGTTTTTCGCCTTTTAGATAGAAGATAAGACTGCAAGTTGTTGTTGTTTTTTTAAATACATTTTATTGATTTTTTACAGAGAGGAAGGGAGAGGGATAGAGAGCCAGAAACATCAATGAGAGAGAAACATCGATCAGCTGCCTCCTGCACGCCCCCCACTGGGAATGTGCCCGCAACCAAGGTACATGCCCCTGACCGGAATCGAACCTGGGACCCTTCAGTCCGCAGGCCGACGCTCTATCCACTGAGCCAAACTGGCCAGGGCTGTTTTTTTTTTTTTAAGATTGACTTATTTTTAAAAGTTTTAACAAACTTTCAGCATAAAATTCAATCGTATCATGGAAGTCATTTTTGCCCATTTTGATCTTATAACATATAGTTATATTTCAATGTACATTTGGTCCCCAAACTAAATTTGAGAAGTTTTGTTTGTTGACAAATCACGCTTTTTCCTGCAGTTAATTTAAAATCAGTATCACTTAAAAAAAAAGATTTTTATTGATTTCAGAGAAGAAGGGAGAGACAGGAACATTAATGATGAGAGAGAATTATTGATCCTCTGCCCCCTGCACACTTCCAGTGCCCTTGACTGGAATCAAACCCGGGACCCTTCAGTCTGCAGGGCGATGCTCTATCCACTGAGCCAAACCGGCTAGGGGGAGAACAGGTCTTTTTAAAAAATTAATTTAATACCCAATCTATAGTAGGTGCTTGAAAATGTTACGTTTAGATTGAAGAATGAAACCCTGGATTATGGTCTTTTATAATATCCAAAAACCATTCTCAAAAATATTCAATTAATCAGAATTTTAATTTATTTTATTTTATTTTATTATTATTATTTTTAAACATATTTTATTGATTTTTCACAGAGAGGAAAGGAGAGGAATAGAGAGTTAGAAACATCGATGAGAAACATCGACCAGCTGCCTCCTGCACACCCCCTACTAGGGATGTGCACGCAACCTAGGTACATGCCCTTGACCGGAATCGAACCTGGGACCTTTCAGTCCGCAGGCCGACGCTCTATCCGCTGAGCCAAACCGGTTAGGGCAGAATTTTAATTTTTAACCATTTCATAGTTCTTACTCAAGATTTCACTTATTGCTATTGTATTTTGATTAGCCTCAACAAGCCTTTCGCTTATGTAAGTTTCTATATGGTTGTGGAAATAGCTCTTTTTGAAGCTCTTCATTCTGCTGTTACTACAGGTATAGAGCAATTTTTGTTTCTAGGATGTTGAGCGAGGTGCCACAATGAGGTTTGGCTAAATTAAAGTTTATGCAATTAATAGACTATTTATTTGTGCTCAAGGTTATAGAGTAGTGAACTCTGTGTTCTATTTAAAGTTGATAACAACTTGCTTGAAAACTACTTTTAGATCAGGTGTATTTAAAAATGCTTCAGAAAATAATGGAAGTGGGCTAAGTAGTTTTGTTTTGGGCCTTTTTTGGGGGGTTGTGTTTTATAATGAATTCTTCTGGATCTAGCAGATGTTACGGCAGATTTCAATGTGTTAGGCCTGATCCTTGCAAATCTTTAACCTCTAGAAAGGAGAACAGAGGAAAGCCTGCCTCATTGTTGGCCTAGTGATCCTCTGGCCACGCTTGCGGAATGATTTACTTGGTGTTTGTTAGACACAGCTGAACAAAGCCTCCTTCACGGTGGGTGTTGGATAAAAACAGCCCCGGGGTCAGCAACTTGCATTCTCAAAGAAAACACGTGCAGTGCAGTCTGAACAAATGAAATGTCTAATTCACTGTCTTCGCGATTTCTCTGACCAAATATCCTCCCTTTTATCCCTCTGATCCCATTGACTCTCCCAGAAACATGGTTTATCGATGTTTTCGTGCCAGACTTGAATGATCCCTTTGAGTATGCAGCATCCTTTGCTTGTTTATCCTCATACCTCTCTTCTGTTTCTCCTTTTCCAGTGTTTTCATTCCAAACAGAACTTTTTCCATGCTCTTCACAGAGAGTCAACTTACTCAAGAGGAGGTGATCTAGTCCACAATGAACTCCTGGGACTGGCCCACGGGGTTGTTTTAAAAATAGATCGTATTTCCTGGGAGGAATTCCATTTAGAATTCTCACCTTCTTTGGCCAGTCTAGACATGGCCCTTTTGAATAGACCTTTAAATAACAAGGGAGCCTGGCCTACGTGGCTCGGTGGCTGAGTGCTGACTTATGCACCAGGAGGTCACGGTTCAATTCTTGGGTTGTGGGCTCGATCCCCAGTAGGGGGCGTGCAGGAGGCAGCCGATCCATGATTCTCTCTCATCACTGATGTTTCTATCTCTCCCTCTCCCTTCCTCTCTGAAATCAATAAAAATATATTAAAAAGAAAAGCATTGGAGGCACAGTGAAGCAAACATCTTTTGTGGCTCTCCATTTCCTGAAGAAGAACCTTCCAACTCCTCAGCACAGAAATTAGAGCCCACCAGGATGTGGCCTCACCTTCCAGCATCATCTCCTGCTCCGCCCAGCCCGGGGCCGTTTGTTTCAAAATTGCAGACCAGGCTGCCTTCCTCTTTGCTGCGGAGAGGGGAGAGCTCAGGGATCACACAGGCCTGCCTACACTAAGCTTGTCTGGGAAGCGTCCAGAGAGTCACACGAGGACATGGGCTCCTTCATGTCCCCATTTCTCTTTAGATGTTACAGTCTGTCATTTGTCATCCGAATGGGCTTTCTCTTTTAGCCTATGGTAGTAGCCTGATGGCATCTTTGACAACCGTCTCCTTTCACTGTATCGTCCTGCGTTTTATTCCAACCCTGATTTTATGGCCCCTGTCCGTGTACTGCCCTGACCGTCAGATGTCCTTCCTTTCAACACTGCAAGGACATCACCATTGCCACGCACACAACCCTTCGCTTTCTTACTTTCCTATAGCATGGCATTTTTATTTTATTTTTTTGAGAGGTCAAAAGCAAACTTCTGAGAAATGTCAGACCAACCCAACCAACTTAATTTGTTTTCCCCTAAGGGCTCTTAACCCAATGTCCTTTCTTTTATTCTCATTCTATTATCCAAGGAAAGAAAATTGACTTAGCTCTTTTTCTTTAATCCAGTATTTTGCTCTTCAATTAATATTTATTGAGTTTCTTCCCCACTGGAGGGAGAGTTTTATGCTTTGGATAATAATAAATTGTTAAATCTGTGTGCTCAAAGACACAAAATATAAGAGAGAAAGAGGGAGAAATATAGCTTACCAGATATATTTAGAAGATCACATTTCTTTTTAGAGGTTGATTTTTTTTTTTCAGTTAACGTGCTTTTTTTCTGGTAAATAGAGTAAGTTGGCTGCGAGGGGTCAGGTTTCTCGGAAGGGAACCGCTCATCCAGGTGAGGGTTACTCACCCAATTTCTCCCGTTACTGACCGGCTTTCATCTACTATTTCATGTGATGAGACAAAGCACAGACCCTGTTCACCACGTCGGTTTACCGATTGTTTTATTGTGTGTAATGGATTTTCATTTATCAAAGTAATTCTACATTTTCTAACTCAAGGCATTTACTGGTTTATTAATACACATCTTCAAAGTTAATATTGTTGGCTGCTTCCTGACCGTGGACTTGCTCTGTCCCCTTTCCGGTATGATCTGATCCATGCTTCCTATCTCCCACCCCCCTTCTTTGTACCCCTGGGAAGAGGAGACAGATGTCAGCAATGACAGGCGCCCCCTGAAAGACTCGCCAAGACGGTGAAAGCCCCATAAACAACTCTGCTAGTCAAACACAGGGATGTTGTATAAAAAACCTTATAATGAGAATCTTTTTTCCCCTGATTACAGAAGTAATACATGCCATTGCAGGGAATTCAGCAATACAGTAAATCACATGACAGTTCTACCATTCCACGATAATATACCATAACGTCCAGTCCTCTTGTATGGCTTGCCCTCATATGCACATAATTATATAGTTGTTTTTCCAACAGAGTTGAGATCAGATTGACAACTGCTTCTCAGCGAACATGAAGATCAGAACAGAATTTACCTAATCCTTCTCCCTCGTTATATAAAATAAGCACATTGAAAGAGACGGTAAATTGCTTGTGGTTTGGCTGCTTCTCAGTGCTTTTCTTATGTTTGCTTTTCTACTTGGGGTATTTTCTTCAAATATCAGATAGTATCCAAAGTATTATCTAATCACAATACAGTCTTCAAAATCAAGTTTACTTCAGTGTGGCTCAGGGGTTGGGCGTCAACCTATGAACCAGGAGGTCAAGATTTGATTCCTGGTCGGGACATATGCCCAGGTTGTGGGCTCAATCCCCAGTAGGGAGCATGTAAGAGGCAGATGATCAATGATTCTCTGTCATCATTGATATTTCTATCTCTCCTTCCCCCTCCCCTCTCTGAAATGAACAAAAATATATTTTTAAAAAAGCTTACTTCTCCTTTCACCGTAAGTCAAACGGATCCAATTGCTAGAAGAACTAGATAAAGTAGAATGAAAAGTCTCCTGCGACAGTGATCCATTTGGAATTTTGTTGTGAGTTGATGGAGGCTGGATGACGGCCCAGTTCGGGGCACGTCAAGGTTTTCAGGAGCATGAGCAGGGCCTGGCCTACCCACCGTTTGCACGAATAGGGAGGCGGTGGCTCAGTGTCCACAGGGCCAGTGGCAGAGAGAAGTCGAGGGCCCCGGCCTGCCAGTAGAACCTGCTGCCCTCCCACTTCTCTTCCTCTCAGGGGAGGATTTCCTGGGCCTCCCTCCTCAGCCCCCAAAAGGAAGAGCATGCCACGGATCCCCGCTGTTTGCTTGCCAAGTTCCCTCTCTCAGGTCCCTTTTCTCCTTTCTTCTACTCAAAAGGGAAAGTGCTGTGGTTTAGAGGGGGAGGGATCCAGGTCTTGGTTTTTCCAAATTTGGCAAGGGCTCCTGGCGAGGTTCCCCATGGGTGGTCCGGTTTGGTTCCTTGGGCTGCTTGGGGCCACCCACAGCTGGGGATCCACCAGTCTCTCCCGAGGGCCGGGGAAAAGGCCATGTGAGTCCTCCGCCTCGTGGTCCCAGGCGCCGGCGTCCTGGTGCCCTGATGACTTGCCTTCCAGCCCTCTGTGCCCTGAGAATTCTGCAGCCTCCTTGCAGGACTCCCGTGGCTCTCCCCAGCCTGACCTGCCAGGGCTAGTGCATACTGATCATATCTCTATCCCCCTCATGACTTGCACAGCCTCTGGTACTTCCTAAATATTTACCGGATTGGATTGCACTGCCGCCGAGACAGAGGACGTCTGAAAGGTCAAGTACTATGCCTAAAGCCACACAGCCGGTAAGAAAGAGACGGAATTTAGAATCTGAATGCCACCTATCTGACTTCACTGCATTGTATGAATCCCACATTCCACGTTGAATTTTAAAAAAAATACATTTTTATTGATTTCAGAGAGGAAGGAAGGAGAGAGTGATAGAAACATCCATGATGAAAGAGAATCATTGATTGGCTGCCTCCTGCACACCCCTCACTGCTCCATCAGGGGATGGAGCCTGCAACCTGGGCATGTGCCCTGACCAGGAATCAGACTGTGACCAACTTCTGACCTACTAGTTCATAGGTCAACACCCAACCACTGAGCCACAACAGCCGGGCTCCAAGTTGAATTTAAAAAATAAAGTTGATGGGAGGGTTTCACATAGGCTTCCAAAAGATGGTCGAACCAGGGGGAACTGCGTGACCCGGAGAGCTCCCATCTCTTCGACACATCGGAACTGTTTAGAATATTCAAGAAGGCATGAGGTTTGCCTGACCACGCGTGTTGTAGCCTAAATTCTCTCCAGGATCTTTGTCAGAAGGTAGGGTGGCGAGGGACAGGGAGAGGAGAAAGGAGGGGGCAGTGGCCTCTGAACATTCTGCCTGGTAGCCCTGCATGGTGGCCATTTACCCAATCGGCTTTGCAGTCAAGCGCCAGAGCCCTTTCCTCACAGGGCCCGGTGTTTACATGCACAGGATGTACCTCATCTGAGGAACTGAACATGTTGGGGAAGAGGGCCTGATTCAGCGCGTTTCAGCCCAAAGCTTGACGGATAGCTGAACTCACAAGAGGTTCCCAGCGCCACCAGTCTAAACAAAAACAAAAACTAAAATAACAAAAGTCCTCCAAACCCCCAACACAAACAGAGAATGTGTGCTTGTCCAGTTCTCGTTTTCCGCAGAGTTTTGGGTGAAGATACTGTGAAAATTTTGCCCTAATCCCTTTGGATAGGATTTACAGCCCAAATATACTCCTTGCATTTGGCGCACCTTGGGGGATGGCACTCGACCTATTTGTAGGCTCCATGGAACTCAACGCCCACTTTCTGAAAGCCTGTTTCTGGGCATGAACTTTCCAAGAGACCCTACAACTGATCCAGGCTTTGGTTGCAACAACCTGACTTATTATTATTATTATTATTTTTTGGCTCATTGGGAAAGTGAAGGCATTAACCAGAGGGCACGGAAAAACACACACACGAGATTAATATCGTCATACTCTTTCCAACTGCGTGGTGGAAGGATTAACTTTGACTATTTCTAGGAAGCCAAATCTTGCTTATTTCCCTCGTTAGTACATGTTCCCTTGGAAAAGAAGATAGGTATGCTAACATTCCGCCTGGCAGTGACTGGAAAAGGAGGGATTCGCACCAGATAGCACACACTGTGGCTCTTCTCTTTTAGGCTATTTTCTCACTTCACAGAGGTATTGCACACATTCACCTCCTCTGTATTAGGAACCACCTACATGCACTGACAGGTGTCCACCAGGGCTCTGCCCCGGTGTTTGTTCTCTGTGTAGTGAGCATTTAATCACAACACAATTAGGCAATGTATAGAGATGAAATGACCGGTCATAGTGTCCAAAGAAGAATTAGGCTGAAAAAAAGATGAGAAATGGCGACTCTTAAATTTATAGTGTCTGAGATCTGTAGAAATCAGAGGCACCCCAGACAGTCTGGTCTGTCCAAGTCTCTATATTGAACAGGATGACGAGAGGGCAAGTTCTTATAGGATCCTGAGAGCCAAGACACCAGGAGCAACAAACACACCCTTCTGCTGGGATTTCTGGTTGGAACCCAGTTTCTCAGCGTTGAAGGAAGAGTCATTACAGAGACTCTCATGCTAGTTCTGACAACTGAACCCCACGAATCACATCTTTGACGGTTCAATAAATACCACAATAATGTGACTGTGGAGATTATTTTTTCTTTCTATATACTTTTTAAAAAATATATTTTTTATTGATTTCAGAGAGAAAGGGATTGAGCCTGAAACACAGGCATGTGCCCTGACTGGGAATCGAACCTTGACCTCCTGGTTCATAGGTCAATGCTCAACCACTGAGCCACACTGGTCTGGCTAGACTTTTTTTTTTTTAACCTAAAGGGATTTCACTAGGAATTCTAGTACAGTTCCATTGTAGTCAGGCTCTATAGGGGTGAGACTTGGAAATAGAGAGTCCACAAGATACATATCCCACTGCCTTTTGGGGTCAATGGACAGCAACAACTTTCCTAGCTTAGCCTCTTCCTCAATTGTTTATTTAGAAAGCTGCTTCCCTACGGCTGCTTTTCCCTCTTCTTTGTCCCTAAGATTAAGACCAAAGGCACAGTTCGGGTTACTTATCCTCACTCAACCCAGCTACTATTCTGATTACGGTGATTATTCATTAGTTCCTACCAGTACGCGACACGACTCACTCATTGTGTTACCCCGGGGGACCCACGTCACCCTGCCTACTTCATATTAATTCAGACTTTATAGTTTTGTGCATCTCATCACTTCAGATAAACAGGGTCTCTCAAATAACTCGTCGGTGGCCACAAAGTGCAGTTCACAGTGAGCATTCTACTGAAGGAACACTGTTATGCTAATAAGCAAAATAAGCCGGACAGAGAAAGATAACTGTCACATGATCTCACTCACAAGTGGAATCTAATGAACAAAATAAACCGAAGAACAAAACAGACCTAGAGACATGGAAGCATGCAGCAGGCTGACGCATCTCAGAGGGAAGGGGGGTGTGGGAAGAAATTAACCAGAGAACTTGTATGCATATACATAAATTCTCCATTTCCTCACCTGTAAATATGACTGGGGCCTGGTACTCCCTCCCTTGTTTTCTTTTAAATATGTTTTTATTGATTTCAGAGAGGGGGAAACATCTATGATGAGAGAGAATCATTTACCAGCTGCCTCCTGCACACCCCACACCGCAACCCGGGCGTCTGCCCTGACGGGGATTTGAACTGTGACCTCCTGGTTCATGGGTGGACACTCAACCACTGGGCCATGCTGGCTGGGCTCCCTCCCTTGTTTTCAACGGTTAGATCGGATCTTCTCCCCCACCCAATAGAGCAGACACTTCATTAACACAGCGCTTGCAAATCTTTCCGAAATCAGCAGCAAACTCTCTAAGGTTGCTAGTGTGTGTTTTTTTTCTTCTAATTACCTCCCCGTGTTATCATTAAACTAGGACAAATAAGGTTTAATGAGAAAAGGTAAGAAGACGTTCCAGTTCTAGTAAGAGGGGAACATGTCTTTCCTGAGAGATATTTGCCAAAACTTAACATTCTTTGAAAAAGGAGAACAATCGTAAAAGACAATTAGCTTTCCATTCCCTCCCTATAGAATATGTCCTTACATATCACACTGTATTGAAATTATCTTGTTTTAAACCCTCACCAGGGGATGTTTATTGATTTTAGAGAGAGGGGAAGACAGACACAGAGAGAGAAACATCAATCAGCTGCCTGCCATACCCACCCAGACCGGGGATCGAACTGCAACCTAGGTATGTGCCCTGACCAGAAATCAAACCTGCAACCTTTTGGTGTATGGGATGACGCTCCAACCAACTGAGCCACCCCTCCAGGGCTTAAAATTATCTTTAAAAAAAAAGTTTACTTATTTATTTTTTAAAATATATTTTTCAATATATATATATATTTTATTGATTTCAGAGGGGAAGGGAGAGGGAGGAAGAGATAGAAAAATTAACGATGAGTGAGAATCATTGATTGGCTGCCTCCTGCACACCCCACACTGGGGATCAAGCCTGAAACCCGGGCATGTGCCCTGACCTAACTATGACCTCTTGACATAGGTCCACACTCAACCACTGAGCCACGCCGGTTGGGCTTGAAATGATCTTTTTGTTTCATCCACTATTGACAAACCACCTGTGAGCACTGACCAGGTCTTTCTCAATTATCTTTGTACCCCTAGTACCTAGCATAGAATACTGTCGAAATGGAGGGTCAGGTAACTCAGCGAGGGAGGGAGCAGGAGTACGAGAATGTCCTCTGATTCCAAACGCAGTTGATTACATCAAGAAGTCAACAGCCGTTAAGGTCTCACTAAGGATTGGTTATCAGATGGTGGCAACAATGACGAGGGCCCTAAGTGGTGTCATTCTGATTGGTCTGACATGTACAGGACACAGGCTGCTGCAGGGTAGGTCAGGTAGCCAGAAATGAGTCTCTGGCTCAAAGATTTCGTTTAAGTAAAATAAGGGAGAGAGATTTAGAAGTTAATACTCCAGCCTTCACTTAAAATAACTTGGTTTGAGTGAGGACCAGATGGAGAGATGTCCTATGCTACATTTTTCTTATTCTACTTTGAAAAGAAATAATTACTTTAAAAAAAAAGAAAATCAAAGGAGTAAGAGTAGTTACGTAATTTCATTTAGGAACTAGTCTGAAGCAATTTCATTGGAAGCAATGGTGACTTCAAGAAAAGTTGAAAACAAGAAATGAACAAAGTTATTGAGTATAAAAGCCAGGAAGTGTGTGAATCAGGATTATTTGCGTAATTTTATTTCTTTATGTCTGTGACATGACTAATAAACTAAATCAAGTATTGAGTTTTGAATAACTTTATAGATAAATACAGTATTCCCCCCTCCCCAATATTTGACTGAGTTAAAGTTCAAATAGGTTTATGTTATGATTTTGCTTCAAATTCTTATTCCACTCTACATATGTATTGACAAATTTTTTTGTATCTGGTTTGTTGTATAATTTTATAAAGTAATTTGCTTCAAACTGCTTTCCTGTATTTGTATAAGAACAATTTATAAAGAGTTTAGGAGGCTTTTTTGTTTCTCTTGTCAAGCACCTTTTAATTTGAAGATTTGATGAGTAGAAAGAAAACCTTGAAACTTATTTCACAAAAAATTGGTTAAAATGCTTTAGGAATAGAAAATAAAAACTAAGCTAGTCTTGAAAGTCATTTAAATTTTTTAAATGAAAGGCAACCACTTGCTTTCTAGTTTCGTAAGGGACTTTTCTTCTTTGAGAAGGAAGCAGAAATAGAACCCTGTAACAATACGAGATGATTTATAGTCTTAACTCTGGTGTTCCGCTCTGTTTAGCATCCTGAGCCCGCACGGTCACAAAGCTGGTGGCCTGGCCTTGGAACCACACCGCAGATGCTTGCAAGGAAAAGGCCGGAAGCCTAAACAAGAAGCAAGGAAAGGAAGGAAAAGAACTCTGCAGGTTCTGTTTTGGATTGAGGCCGCTGGTTCATTCTGCAGAAATTTCGTCATCTACACTCCAGAGTTAAGATAGAGCTCCTGATAAATGAGCCTTCCTTGTGGTCAATTTCAGTTTTAGCTGCTCATATTTAAGGAACAGTCCAAGGAAACAGAAAGGTGGAAGCACAAAGGTGTGTTGCAACATCAACAGAGGGCAACAGTCAAAAGATCCAACAGGAGGAGGGGTGTCACATGAACGATTTATGTTCTTTGTATAACGATCATCATGCCCGAGTGCCTTCCACAGGTCTCGCCTCCTGCTGGCACCCCTCACTGCTTCGTATTCATCCATTTGAACTTCACAACCTACGTAAGATGTTCCCCATGGTGGGACCTGCTCTGATGGCTCTTCAGTTAACCACGCTCTTCTGCATTCTGAACATATGTCTAGCATTGAACACATTCGCACACACACGTTTATTTTAACAACTAGGGGCCCGGTGCACAAAAATTTGTGCACTGGGGAGGGGGTTCCCTCAGCCCAGCTTGCCCCCTATCACATACTGGGAGCCCTAGGGGATGTCCTACTACCTGCTCCCTGCTCCC
>NW_005370825.1:25612-59250 GCF_000412655.1 Myotis brandtii | reverse complement strand
CGCCATCTTGGTTGTCAGTTAATTTGCATATACTCACTGATTAGCCAATGAAAAGGGTAGCAGTCGTACGCTAATTACCATGTTTCTCTTTTATTAGTGTAGATGTTCAAATTCATTTCCATATCTATCCTGATCATTCAAGAAATATCAGAGGAAATACATAGGAAATACAAATGCAGGAATGAATATTATATCATCTTTAAAGTGGACATTTTGAACATGTAAACATATGACAACAGGGGACGTTATTCTATGACCATAGACTATAACATAATATACACATTTTGTCTTCGGCCCAAAGAAAGTTATAGGCAGAGAGTTATTTATGTAAGTGGGGTCAGTCTGAAATAAATGATTTCCTTCCAAACGTTTTCAAATTACCTTCCCTCTCTGCAGCAAATACCAATGCCATCATCATCTGTCCCCTCTCAACTTCAGGGGACACTAGCTTCCACTTCTCCACTCCTCCACTCTTTCCTGGTATCAACCTCTAAAATAACTGTGTGCCCTTGGCCCCTCGTCTCAGGGTCAGTTTCTGAGAGAAGCCAAATGAAGACTCTCTGCGACAACAAAAATGAATGAGGACGCAGAGAAGTGCTACTAACATGTGAATGTTATTGGGAAGGTGTAACACCTTAATTTACTGAAGGCATTATTCATTAAAATAAATGATTGAAACGGCTAGTTCCTCAAGGACTGGAACACAAAGCAAATAGTTGTCCAAGTGTATGGAAAGTTCTTGACTTGGTCAACTGCCAAAGTGAGGTGACATCACAAGGATCCAGAGTGGCAAAGGTGGATCGTATTTGCACTAGCGTGGCCTTGACGATGGCTGCCGACAGTTTACATTGCACGCGAACTTCTACTTGCCTTTCCCTCTTCTGTCTCTGTTTTCCCTTTTCTTCTCCTTGCGTATTTTTGTAGTTAATAACAGATACCTGTATCTATATTCTCTTTGATCTCTACTGAGAATTCGAACCACCTAAGAACAGTTTTCTCTATCTCCTCCCCTCCCTAATGCCACGCCCATCAGTGACAAAGTCCTCAAGGGCTATTGATAGTAACAACAACAACAAAACACACCCCACCAAAACAAAGGTTGCATAATTTAAGAATGGAAAAGAATGTCCATCTTGGTCCATATATTTCTTGTTTCTTTTTTTTTGTCTCTATTTTTTTTGCAAACCTTTAAAAGTGTGATTTTAATTTTATTTTAAAGAATCAGTTTAAGCTTAATGTCATGAAATGGAAAATTACACTACTGCAAAGTTTCTATCCAAAGAAACATCAGGATACACGATATTAAAAAAGATCCCTTCTCTAGATCTGTCCGAGGCTGCTTTTCACCCACCTGAATTGGTCTTTCTTTCCCCAGGGATGACTTAGGGATCTCTTGTTGTTCATTTAATCACTTTCTCCAGGAACTTCTAAGGAATAGGATCATTATTTCATTTCTCTCAAGGTGAATAAAAAGTTAAAAAGGATATTCATCAAAATGCAAGATAAAAAGATGCGTTCCCTCCATATTTATAAACTTATAAAAAGAGGAAATGTTTTTCCTAAGGAATTTTGATCACTTTAAGGGGGGGGGGGGGGGGGGGGGGGGGGGAGACAATTTATGGGACGGAGGTCCGGTAAAACCAGGTTTGACGAAACTTCAGGGATGTTTTTAAGAGGAAAAACGAATTGTGAACAATACATTTTGGGGACTTGTGTGGGAAGCGAGGGAAGGCAGCCTCACTCTACCCCAGAGATGCTGGTCCTGGAGCCGGTGGCCGACTGATGGTTTTTAGATCTCTCCGAGGCGCAGGATTTGGGATCGAGGCTGCTTCTCCTCACTGCGTTGGACCCATGGGAGGAACTGAGCACAGGAGGGGCACTCTGGCACTCTCAGAATGAGAACAGTGCAGAGACCAGGACATCCACAGTTAGCTCTCTGAATAGATATCCTCATCTCTCATTTTGACCTTGATAAAGCTGGGACACTTGCTGGTCCAACTACCTATTTTATTGCAGCTTATTCATGAGAACAGTTAATGTAGATTATTATACAGAATGCTACTATAAATGTTATTAGTCTTAACTTAGCTTGAATTTTCTTTTTAAATTGAATTCATTGGGGTGATATTGATCAATACAATGATATAGGTTTCGGGTGTGCAATTCTTTTTTATTTATTTTAAAAATGTTACTGATTTCAGAGAGGAAGAGAGAGGGAGGGAGAGAAAAACACTGCTCGGCTGCCTCCTGCATGCCCCCCACTGGGGACTGAGCCTGCAACCCTGCAGGTGCCCTGACTGGGAATCGAACTAGTGACCCCGAGGTGCAGGGGACGATGCCCAACCAACTGCCACACAGGTCAGGGTGCTTGTCAGTTTTCTTATGTTAGTAAATTCTTGCTAACGAGATGATTAGCTCCCATGTGGTCAACCGCTGATTTGTAATTATGGTAACTTCAACATCTGCCAGCTACATTTAGCCCCACTCCCTTATTTTATAGATGATAAAACTAGAACCCCAGAGAGATAAGGAGTTTATCCAAAGTCACACAAATAATTAGAGCCAGAATTAGCCTGGGACCCAGACTTTTGACCTGAAGCTCAAAAGCTTCAGTTGCCTGACTGTTTCGTTCTTATCTTTACTGATTACGGATGTTTTTCTTCTGAGATGGCAAGTTTTTTTCATCTTATATATTACTAATAGTAAGATTGGATCGACTCCCTTGAAGAATGTGTATTCTACTTACCTCAAAGTATTATTTGTGGTCATTAAAAAAAGATGTATTGTTTAGACACATTTTCTTTTTTCCCATTGATTTTTAGAGATTAGCGAGAGTGGAAGGGACGGAGAGAGAGAGAAACATCGATGTGAGACACACCAATTGACTGCCTCATGTATACGCCCCTACCAGAGCCTGCAACTGAGGTATGTGCCCTAAAAGGGAATCAAACCCAGGATCCTTCAGTCCGTGGACCGACACTCTATCCACTGTACCAAACCGGCTAGCGCAGACACATTTTTTCTTAGAGCACCAGAGATAGGTGAAAAGCACAGAATGCAACGGAAAGAAGCTAGATCCAGGGACTTGGATGATAGCTGTCTTAGTCTCTGACTCTGCAGAAGTCACTTCACCTTACGGCACGGCAATTTTTCAAGTTGTAAAACAGAGAGCATGATACCTCCTTAAGTCCCTCGTGGGGGGGCAGTATGAAGGCCAAATAAGCTAACAACACGATGAAAACATGTTATTTGAGCGTAATATTCTTCACATATAAAGCAAAGCTGGAGACATTCCACAAAGATCATCCATGATCAGACTGACTCTGTGATAATCCTGCAAAGAGATATTTTACATGGTTTTCTCTGGGAGTTTCTCCGTGGCTGATTGACTTCTACCCCGTGCATGACTCTACAGGCGTGGTGATAAAAATAAACGTCCTATTTATTTTGTAATGCAATTCTGATGAAGCACCACAGTATGAGTCTTAAAGGGCAACGGTGGCAGCTCCTAAGGAAGGCTGGGCAGGACTGATTAATCTCCATTGCTCATCATGTTCTCATTTAGCAAACAGGGACACAGCAGGCTCCTGACAGTGGAGACGTGAACATTTTCTATTAATCCTGAGGAACTTGGGCATTGTTTGCACAGCTGTTCCGTCAACGTCCTTTTACAGGAGGCAGACATCGCTTTAAAGTCCCTCAGTCATTGTCATCATCACCAACATCATCATCAAAATAATAGCTGTAATTTATTGGCCCCCTTATTTGATGTCAGTCACTGCACAAGCATGATACCTGTATTATTTCTAATTCTCGTGAAAGGTGGTTATCATTATTCCTATTCGACTTCATAATATCCTTAGAGAAAGAAAACAGACCCCATTGTAACGTGAATGTCTTCGTCTCCACTTGTACGAAATAAACGTCCTATTTATTTTGTAATGCAATTCTGATGAAGCACCACAGTATGAGTCTTAAAGGGCAACGGTGGCAGCTCCTAAGGAAGGCTGGGCAGGACTGATTAATCTCCATTGCTCATCATGTTCTCATTTAGCAAACAGGGACACAGCGGGCTCCTGACAGTGGAGACGTGAACATTTTCTATTAATCCTGAGGAACTTGGGCACTGTTTGCACAGCTGTTCCGTCAACGTCCTTTTACAGGAGGCAGACATCGCTTTAAAGTCCCCCAGTCATTGTCGTCATCATCATCAACATCATCATCAAAATAATAGCTGCAATTTATTGGCTCCTTATTTGATGTCAGTCACTGCGCAAGCAAGATACCTGTGTTATTTCTAATTCTCGTGAAAGGTGGTTATCATTATTCCTATTCGACTTCATAATATCCTTAGAGAAAGAAAACAGACCCCATTGTAATGTGAATGTCTTCGTCTCCACTTGTACGATGGGAGGTTTGCTCGTATCTCATTTCCCCCTCATGACTGTTCTCTTGGCTAAGCAGAGGCGAGCATGATTGATCCCAAAGAGCAGGAAAACAAAGATGAGATGAAGTTAAGGAACTTGCTCAAATATCGGAGTCAGGCCTCTGATGGGACCTTAATTTCACCGTAGACTTTTTTTTTCACCAGACCAACGGTTTTCAAATAAACCAACTCAACAGTTATATGTCGGACAGTTACATGTGCTGGGATGTAACCCCTGTTTGAGTGGGGACGCATCAAAATCGGAGCTCTTGGAATTGGCCTGTCTTTGGGGTATGGGACTCCTTCCCTTTTCTCTCTGCCACCATATGTTTATCCCACTTCACACAGGTTTAAACAGTTAAAATAACTTATCACTACCATTTATTGAGCATGATTTAAAGTGCCTACATATATTATCTTACTTAATCCCTTCAACACCCTGGAAAGAAGGATGATACAGTATAGTTTTGTGTGTGTGTGTGTGTGTGTGTGTGTGTGTGTGTGTGTGTTGGCGGGGGTTGGGGGAACAGGGAAGAAGACAAACATAGAGAGGATGAGATACAGAGCAAATGAAAGTCAGAGGTTCTAGCCTGGCCGGTGTGGCTCAGTGGGTAAGCGTCGACCTATGAACCAGGTCACAGTTCATTTCCCAGTCAGGGCACATGCTGGGGGTTGCGGGCTCCATCCCCAGTGTGGGGCGTGCAGGAGGCAGCTGATCAATGATTCTCTCTCATCATTGATGTTTCTCTCTTTCTCTCCCTCTCCCTTCCTCTTTGAAATCAATGAAAAAATATTTTTAAAAAGTAGAATTATCAATGGGTTACATTGTGTAGAGGCTTAAATACATTCAGTATCAGGCTCTGGGAGATTATGACATAAAATGTCATCGTTCAGTGTTTACAAGTCCCTGGGTTATTCTGCCACTCAATGTGCAAGGCCATACTGAACATGTCTGTGCGTCTTACAAATGTTTAAAGGTCACCTTGGCCTGTTGATACGTGATTGCATTCTGGTTCAATCTCTTTCCTGACAAGCGATTCAGGAAAAAATTACTATGTTAGAAAGCAACTAATGGCACATTTTTCTATGGAAAAATACTTCAGGGAAAAAAAGCTAAAACTAGAAATTTCTCAGCGCTCAGATTTTTTTTTCCTCTTTAACATAGTTGAGACCCTTGAATAATCTTGTCCAGCGACTTTATTTTATGAATTTGCCTTAAGCTGGCGACAGCCTGTGTAATCGGAACTCTCTTCACACCCTTAAAAGCTTATATAGTCCTGTACTGCTCAGCCATGGGGGTATGGACCATGAGGAACGTGTCCACAGGTGATTCTGCAGTGCAGACCCCACGGAGTGCACCTACAACTAGAAGGTCTAGCCGGCTGCACACCTGGAAGGCCTAGCCGGCTGCACACCTGGAAGGTATAGCCTGCTGCACACCTGGAAGGCCTAGCCTGCTGCACACCTGGAAGGCCTAGCCTGCTGCACACCTCGGCTCTATGGTGGGGCCTGTTGCTCCCGGGCTGCTCGCTGCACAGCACGTGACGGTACTGAATTTCGTAGGAAACTGTAACATAATGGCATTCGTGGATCCAGACATATTTACACAGTAAAAATACGGTATCAAAGATCAACAAGTGGCACACCTGCACGGGGCACTGAGCATGCCTGGAGCCTGCAAGCCGGAAGTTGCTCTGGGTGAGCCATGAGTGGGGGAAGGGGGAGTGGACCGGAAGGCCCAGGACATCACCGGACACGACCGTGGGCTTTACGAACACTGCGCGCGGAGGCTTTTATACTAAATTGATGAAACCACACAGAGAAACCAAGCCCAAGAGAAAAAAAATTCAACCAGACACTCGGTACACACACAACAGAGATGGACGAGGCTGCCATGGCGGGGCACCGCACTGTTTCACGGCAACCTTTCTCTTGAAGGAGAGGGAACACGCTAAAATAACGGTAAAAAGTGTCGTGAGTGCAGAAACCAGGAACACAGCCGTTTAGGACCGTTTCCAGGTGTTAGGGGCCCTACCTCATCGCAGGTGCTGTACTGCAGTGGGTTGATTTACGGCTGCGACGACGTCAGGGCGTCTGCGACGACGTCAGAGCGTCTGTGATGACGTCAGGGCGTCTGTGACGACGTCAGGGCGTCTGCGACGACGTCAGGGCGTCTGCGACGACCCTTGTTAGGACAGCTGAGCGAAGTTGGGGTGGCTGCTGCGTGACGGCTGACGTCAGGGGCGACGTCAGGGGCGACGGCTGACGTCAGGGGCGACTGCTACGACGTCAGAGCTCCCCAGGAATTTGTGGGCTTCTTTATAATATTAGGGGGCCCCTGCGTTATATGCCGTCTGTCATGGACCAAAACGTCGTGATGCAGCCCAGGACCGTGTGGAAAAGAGTAAGTGACCTTCAAAGAGGTTTAAAAAGGCCTGAGGCCGTGCCACACCCCAGGTGGCCGGGTTCGGTTCCTAGGGCTGGTGCCCAGGCCCGGGTGCTTTTCGACAGTCTCCCCGACCCCCAGGGATTGAATTCCGTGTGCAGGCGAGGGTGAGAACTGGGCATGGGAAGGGCGTCTCCTTGTCTCCTAGGAGCTGTCCTCCCAGGGTCTCTGGGCGTCTCCATGTGTCCTAGGAGCGCATCTCCCAGCGTCTCTGGGCGTCTCCATGTGTCCTAGGAGCGCATCTCCCCGCGTCTCTGGGCGTCTCCATATGTCCTAAGAGCGCATCTCCCAGCGTCTCTGGGCGTCTCCATGTCTCCTAGGGGCGCATCTCCCAGGGTCTCTGGGCGTCTCCATGTCTCCTAGGGGCGCACCTCCCAGCGTCTCTGGGAGTTTCCTCTGTTCCTTGTTCCCTTGAACAACTGACTTCTTTCAAGAGTCATTACTGTTTCCCTCGATAAGTCCATTTAGTCCATTGACTCCAGGACATTAGCGGCGGGACGCAGAGGGGCGAGTCTCTGTGTCTCCCCTTGTCGTCTTGTCCTTTTCTTTAGAGACACAGAGAGTTATCAGAGCCGCTTTAAAAGCTGAAATAGTCCCAACTGGTCTTCATCTTGTTCCCATAGAGGAGAACCTACAGCCTGCTCCTGATAAGTTATTACTTAGGAGTGTGGCTGCTGCCTTTAGAAAAAAAAAAAAATAGTCCACCTCTTAATTTCACAGTTCCCACTTTTTTCAGAGGTTAATCCTTAATTCCAAGGCTTGGGGTATAATTTACAAATCTTGACGATATGTTTTTTTTTTTTAATTTCCAGTTACAGTTTACATTCAGTATTGTTTTGTATTAGTTTCAATGTTAGACAACCATATACTTTACAAAGTGTTCCCCCTGGTAGTTTCAGTTCCACCTGGCGCCATACATAGTTATTCCAACGTTGCTGACTACATCCCATATGCTCAAATGTTGACACTATCTCTACCCTCCCTTCCCCCAGGTGACTAAATACTGGCAGCCCCAGCCTTCATTAAGCTGCCTTAACATCAAAGACTGAGAGCTCCCTATAGAGCTAACATCTTATTTTACTTACAGTCTCTTTCTCCTTCAATAGCATTTATTTTAGTCCTATTACCTGAAAAGTAAATGCTTTCGGTGAGCAAACTCATGCGCAACAAGCAAGTGCTCTCAAATTGTAATGAACATTTCCATTTTAATGAGGTTTGATTAAAAGTGTGGCAGTCGCTGTAAATCAAGCATGTCAAACTCAAAGGCTAACACGGGCCAAATAAACAGGTTTAAGTTTATGGGGGCTGCAAAAAGAGCGAAAGCTTCAATTTTCATAGAAACATAGGCTTATTAGAGACATGCTGAATACAAAGGGCTGAAATAAATGAGTAATCATTAACATAAAATAATAGAACATGTTAATAAAAATTAATATTTTTTCTTGAACATTAACTTACCAGACACTGAATAACTGCAGAAATTAATAAGTGTAACGCAAATAAACCTATTTTTCTTGTTCTCCGAAAGTGAAATATTTCCCGTTGTGCACACCAAATAAGTCAGTCCAAGACTAATGACATGGCCATCGGCTGCTAAAATATTCGCTGCTGGTATTAGTGGAGAGAAATGGTGCGCCTGTGCGTAAGGCGCATAAGGGAAATGAATGCAACACAATTATAGTAATCAGTCATTAGTGAATGTCATAGTTTGTTATTAATAATGATGTATAGCAGGATATTGTAAAAATTAAGTTACGAAATTTTTATTAAAACGTTTCTTACATACCATTATATTGGCTGGGCCGCAAAAATATTCGTTGTGGGCCTCGAGTTTGACATGCTTGCTGTAAATGGTCTGAACTGACACGGTACCTGTGTTAGAAATGCGCCCAGCCTCTGCGAGGGATGCTCAGAGGAGAGCTCATTTCCACCCTCATTTCTCTTCCATAAAAGGGAAGAACTGCTGGATCTGCCACTTTCAGAGCAGCAGAAGTAGCAAATTGATTTTTTTTCTGACAAGATTGCTGAGGAGAATGATGAGGAGTGGGTGGAACTGACTGAGCGAAGTGAAAGATGAAAGATAATAGCCCAGAGTAAGCCTGGAGTGCTGATGGTGAGGGTTGGGCGTAATTTAAAGAATAACAAAAATGCTGGTCCTGAAATCCTTGGGATTTTTATGTGGATTTTCAAACAGAATTAGGTTGAGCAGTTTGATTTTTTATCATGTAAGGCCTTTTTTTTTTTTTTTGTAACTGCGATAGAAATCCCTCTGGAAAACAAAACGTAGCATGTGTCAAATATCATCTTGCAGGACACAGGACTTTCACCTGTGTCTATTTTATTTATTAGCAAAAAGCCTGGTGTTTCATGGACATTCCACAACTCTGACCTGATCATTTTATTGTTCATTTGTTTAAAATTTTATGTACAATCCTATACCCCTAATTATATATGATGCATACATTACATATACATATAGAAAAGGTCTGGGTGGATATTTTCCAAAATGTTTAAGAGAGATTGTCAAGGGGGGGGGGAGGAGACATATATAATACTCTTTGTAATACTTTAAGCAATAAAACAAAATTTAAAAATAAAATAAAATAAATTTTCTATCTTCAAAAAAAAAGAGAGATTCTCTTTTTGAAAAAATTTTTTTTATTATCGTTTTTTTTTTTTTTTATTCCCCAACAGGCAGTATCGGGCTCGGGACACAGTAGGATCTTAGTAAATATTTGTTCAGCGATTTAATAAACGAATGAGTTGCGGGCTCGATTTTTTTAATTCTTCGAGTTGTTTGGAAGAGGAGACACAGCATATGCCAAGTGATTAAAACAGTGCCTGGTGTGCTCCAAGTGCTCAGCGAGACTTTGTCATCAGAACTCAGAGCGCCTGCCTGTTTGATCAATTAATATGCTGAGGGCCTCCACCCAGGACTCTTATCTAAAACAATCATCCTCTTTAATTGTCCACCAGGCCCCACCCCTCCCACGTTGTAAAGGGCATGGCTCCTACAGTCCTCTCTCTTTATCTCCCACATCCTTTTTATTAGATCCCCACCAAGAAACGTCTGGAACAGCTCTCCCTGTAGGAGCCCCTTCTTTGAGTCCCCACATCTCCCTCCACTCACCACCATCTCTTCTGTTTTTTTTTTTTTTTACGGTTAAACTCCTACAGGGGCTGTGGCCCACTCTCTGTCTTTCATTCTTCACCTCCATTTCTTTTTTTTTAAAATATATTTTTATTGATTTTTTACAGAGAGGAAGGGAGAGAGATAGTCAGAAACATCGATGAGAGAGAAACATCGACCAGCTGCCTCCTGCACACCTCCCACTGGGGATGTGCCCGCAACCAAGGTACATGCCCTTGACCGGAATCGAACCTGGGACCTTTCAGTCCGCAGGCCAACGCTCTATCCACTGAGCCAAACCGGTCTTGGCCCCTCCATTTCTTGACCCATTCAAGTCAAAATGTCTTCTCCACCTCCCCGCAGAGGCCTCCTTTGTCAAGGTCACCGGGGACTTTGTCGAATCCAGTGTTACATTCTTGGTTCTCAACTTCCTTGACCAGTCAGCGGCGTGGACAGTTCCTCCTCCCTCTTTGGAAGCCCTGCAGTTCACCTGATTTCCAGGACACCGTCTGTTCTTGTGTATTCCTGATGGACCAGCCCCCTGCTTCCCAGTCTTCCTTTGCTGGTTCCCCCTCCTGTTCCCAAATTCTAGATTTTTTAAAATTAAATTTATGGGAGCGACATTGGTTAGTAGGATCACATAGGTTTCTGTGGGATTTCTTGGTGTCCCTCAAGGTCAGTAAGGAGATGACTGTTCCTTTCTTCCATGCGTTCAGCTCGCTCTATCTGTTGCCCAAACCAAACTTTAGTCTTGAAAGAATTTTGTTCAGTTAGAAGTCATTCTTCTGCACATTGCAACAGAAACAAATTGCTATGGGATGACTCACGGCATGGCTCCTAATACTCCCAGGCCCTCCTCTCTTAGCTCCTCCCTATCGCCTACTGATCGGCTATTTAAAATGGTCCCGAAGAGGAAAATCTTGTTTGAAAGCAGGCCTCCCTGTGATTCAGAAGTGATAGAAGTGCCTCTTGGCTTCTTGTCCTCCCAGAGGCAGCCTGTAGCTTGTTTAACCTCCTGCTTGGTTGACTGAAGTGCAGTCTGGTTTCCCATTAGAAGGCAGTGGTGAAAGCCAAGCCTATACATGAAACTCATTTGTACAATTGGTGATTTAAATAAACAGCGACAATAATACCCACTTTGGCCTAAAAAAGTCTTCATTTTTCTTTCCTTTTTTTCCTTTATACATGTATATTGATTTCAGAGAGAAAGGGAGAGGGAGAGAGAAATAGAAACATCAATGATGAGAGAGAATCATGGATCGGCTGCCTCCTGCACGCACCACACTGGGGATCAAGCCACAACCCGGGCATGTACCCCGAGCAGGAATCACACCGTGACTTCCTGGTTCATAGGTTGATGCTCAGCCACTGAGCCACACTGCCTGGGCCCTTTTTTTCCTTTTTGTGAACCAGATATCTGAAACCAACTTGCTGCGTTTGTGTAAGCTTTTCGCATACCTTGTACCTTGCATATCCAATGAAGCCTATATTCCTATCTAAACCTTATTTTAAAAGAGTGTCGGCCTCTTATAAAGTATCAATAGTGATCATTTAAATTTTCAGAGATACCACAGGAAACTTGAAAGTATTTTTGCTTCCCTTCCTTAGTAAGGAAAATCTTACTGTGGGAGTTACTGGACATACTAGTATGTCCTCACACTTTCTAAATTTGGTAGAAATGTTTGGCGGCAATTTAGATGCTATTGCTGATAGTGATTTCAAACCTCGTAATTACTTGTGTTCACACGGTCATATGCTGGGTTAATTAATATGTGAGCATCGTCCTGTGTGCTGACCTTAAGGACCATCTTGCCTTGAAATATAAACCCGTGAGAAGTGCTTACCTCCTACTAAAACAACGTTCCTAATTCATAGGTGGCCTGCTTACCATCAGCCTCTTCTCTCTCTGGCGCATCTTGCTTAGCTAGGTAAATCTTTATAAGAAATTATTTCCTCATGTCATGTCTCTGTTAAAAGACTTTAATCACACACACACACACACACACACACACACACACACACACACGGTTCCTACTCCCCAAGAGGCAGTGAGCTAGACGAGCAGAAAACTACAAACAATAAATAAGTCATAGTTCCTGTCCTCAAATACAGTTGGATAAGGACTAAATTTGAAATCTTTATATTCAGTGGCTTTTACAATATCCTAACCTACTTTTTAACACTTCTCTTCCACGGAGTCTTTGAAATCGAAAACATTGACTTCTTCTCCAGGAGCATGCTGTGTGCATCCTTGATTCCTACCTGGGTAAATAGGTTTCCTTGCCTGTTTTCCCACTCCTTTCCTTCCCTTAAGATCCCAGCTTTTTCTGAGAGTACCTCCTAACCCCCAGCCCACACAGAGGCCCTTTGCTCTGGCATTATGCATTCCGTTGCCAGTTAATTTTTTATGCCTGTGTCTGATTTTTTTTCCAAATTGACTGTGACCTTTCTGTCTTGTTTATTTTTATATGTTTCACACCTAGGAAATGTGCAATATCTCTTCCCTTCTAAGAGTTTGTCATTTTACATCTTTTTTATTTTTCATAAGGGGGGCCTTGAAAGTTCTAAGTTCTTTTAACTTTCTATGTAGCTGAGCCTTTACTGTACAAAAAAAACAAAGTCTCCAGGTCTTATGTAAGTATCCCATCCTGGTAGAGATTGTACTGATGTGAGCACTACTTGTGCAGTTTGTAAACGATCCACATGTAGAGATGAAACTGAAGCAGTGAGGTAGATGGAGGACTGGGAGTCTGAATTTTAAGTCTCAGAAGCTCTTAATTGGTTTGTGTGGAACACACAGGTTTATTAATTTATAAAAGCAGATTCTACCCAAAGTATTCTCTCTTCCTGGAAATTTCCACTCAGGAAAAAAAAATTGTTTAGAAATTTGAAAATAGGAAAAAAATTCCTTTAGAAATTTGATGAATAGGGAAGAAACAAAGGAAATTGAATATTTAAAGACCACTTTTATGAAGCGATGATATCCTGAAGAGCTTTCCTTCTCTGATTAGCCAGATATCATTATCTGGGACTGTAACACAGGACTAATTTTCATTTTTCAACTCAAATTTTCCCAACTCTCTTTTGGGATCTCTACTTAGAATTTGCACCCATTACAGTTTCACGCTCTCATTGTCATGCACTGTTACAGTCCATGACAGTGTCTGATTGCTTTCTGGGGGTTTGCTTATCACTAACCACACTGTAGAGTGGATTCCTTCTGGGATGTCCCTCACCCTGAAGAACAAGCTAATCCTCTCTGTAGGTTGAGGATTTCTGTTATTATTACTAATTCCTGTTGCATACTTTAAAAATATATATTTTTATTGATTTCAGAGAGGAAGGGAGAAGAAGAGAGAGAAATGCCAGCAATGAGAATCATTGATCAGCTGCCTCATGCTCAACCCCTATTGGGGGTTGAGTCCGCAACCCGGACATGTCCCCAGGCCGGGAATCTCACTGTGACCTCCTGGTTCATAGGTCGACATTCAACCACTGAGCAACACCGGGCTCTGGTGTATACGTTTATACCTTTATAGCAAGCGACTGACTAAGGAGAACCTATTCTAAAAACAATTTGTATGAATTTATTGGTAAGGACTATCCTCTTTTGCAAGAAGTGAATCAAAGTACTTTCTAAGAGTGAATGATTTGGTTTGCGTCCTTGCTTCTTAATAGCTATTAGGACATTTGAATTAGAGAATGCTTTGTAAAAAAAAAAAAAAAAAAAAGCCAAGACTGATCATCTCTAATAGTAGCTGGTAATAAGAAGACAAATTCAAATATGCAACTCTGACAATAAATAAAAACAGTTGAGAAGTCACGGGATGAGAACAACTCCTTTTTTTTTTAAAGGGGAGAATGATGATTTTTATTTTTATTTTTTAAAATATATTTTATTGATTTTTTACAGAGAGGAAGGGAGAGGGATAGAGAGTTAGAAACATCGATGAGAGAGAAACATCAATCAGCTGCCTCCTGCACACTCCCCACTGGGGATGTGCCCACAACCAAGGTACATGCTCTTGACCAGAATCGAACCCGGGACCCTTGAGTCCACAGGCCGATGCTCTATCCACTGAGCCAAACCGGCTAGGGCAAGAACACCTCTTATTCGTGTTAAACTATGTCAATTGTTTTATTGATGCTCAGTAATCTAGCAACTTCTTCCTTTAGCAACAGTGTTTATCCCTTTGAAAGAAAACCCTCCTTTGCTCTTAAACACGGGAGGGAAAAAAATTGGAAATCTTTTTAGCTGTGTACATAAATATTGGATACAGAAATATTGATTGCTATGTTTCCGTTGGACTCTGTGTTGCAGAAGTCATCCCTGTTTTAGGAGAGCCGAGTCTGACCCTCCTCTAAACTATGTGTCGTGGGCAAGTAAAACTAAATAAATAAAATTAATCCTTGAGGAGCTGCAGTAAGAGAAAAATCCCTCTAAATATAAATAAGAGTAGAACAGAATGTGCTCATTAAAAACACACACACACACACACACACACAACTGACTACAGTTGCTCAAAGGCAACTGAAGAAGTCTTCTGCCTGTTTCTGCAGGATTCCCTCTCTGTAAGGGGTCTAACAGTGTAAGTCACGAAAGCCTGAGGGAACAGGTGCTGGTGAGACATCAAGAGGTACTTCCTAGGAGTGTATTGACTTCCCGCCTGTATTGACGGGTCTAACAGATAGTTCTGTGGTTTACACAGTGTGTCTTTAGGAGTCTGTTTGACCAAAAGAGAAATCAGTGATGTAAAGAGATCTGCATGTGAGATGATTTCATCAAAATAATTTTGAATTCGTTGTTATTACTCATTTAGCTGTCATTGTAATGTATCTTACAGCACTTTATATCTCCACAGATATCTTATTTCATCAAATAGCTCATAAACCATTGAAAACTGTCCACAGATTTTACTTCTTGGTATTTTCTTATGTACAGAAAAGAAATTTGCATGGATTGTGCTTTGGATTTCTGATTGATGCAGGAGATGTGGGTTTTAAAATATGATTTATATACTCCTTGAATCAGCAATTTACAGAGAGTAAGAACATAATTAGGTGCATTTTAAGTCTAATTTGAACCTGTTTCAGTGGGTACCTAAGGGCCTAATCTAGATGCTATAGAGTGATAGCACTTTATTTTCTAAATGCAGAAGTACCAGCTAGCAAAAAGCTCTAATTAACAGCATAGTAAATAATAGGATTGATTTTATCATGCACATAAACTGATGACTAATACGTAGGCACTTGTTATATAGTCAAATTCTTCGCAGTTTAAGATGTGATACATCACAGAAGCATTACATTAGACAAGTGTGTAGAAAACAAGTTAGAAAAAATTGTGTTAATATAATGATCTAGAAGGGTTGTTTTTTTTGGTAAAAATGTCAGGTGATTTATGTTAAAATTTAATGATTTTTATATTCTCTAATTTTTTGAAAAGACAGCATAGTACTAACTAGAGATTAAAAGAAATGTTTTATTTCCCCCAAAACTAAAAAAGTGCAATTCCATGGCTATTTTTTCTTAAAGCAGGCAGATACAAATGATGAGAAACAAGAAACTTTGCCTGGTGAGTATTCGATATTCCATCACTACACATCTAATGATTTAAAAAGCAACAACTGTATTTATAAGACCCATAGAGGGAATACAAAGTAACTGAAAATTCCCATTTGTGTAAATTATTTTATTAATTTACATTTTGTGAAAATGGTGATTTATAAATTATCAAAATATGGCCAATCATTCACCATTATTTGTGGGCTATAGATAATATTATATGGCTCTCTATTGATGAATAGAAAAGGAAGACATAAAATACGTCAGGACTGAATGAGCTAAAATAAAGTTTCTTTTTCTAAATGCTATAATTTATACCCCCCTTTTTTTGGTTCTGAATCTGCTGTAAGTTTATAATGATCATTGAGTTTATATATAAAATTATAAACTCAACTATTTTTTTTTAGAGACCTTAAAACCCTGTAAGCAAAACTTTTTCCCACGATAGCAATTAGTCCCAGCAAGCTTTGCATAGCCCTTAGCTATTTGCACATCTGGAGCATGAATCTTAGTGTTTACAGATGCCTCTGTTTGGGGGAATTACTGTACATTTGGCCAAACTCCGTGTGCAGTCCTACAGCTGGTCCTCATTCTGCCCTTGAAATCGATCTTCCTCCTCACTCTGTCCTATTAAATTTCAAGATTTCTAAAAAAACTCACCTTTTTTTTTTTTTTAGGTTTTTAACCATCATTTTAGTTGTTTTGTTTTAAACCTTTTCAGCGTACATCTAGAGCCCCCTTTTTTAAGGTTTAACACCTGGAACTGGACACTCTTCTGAGTGGTGTAGGCAGTAAGCAGTCAGATCTTCTTATTCTGGACATTAATTTTCTGATAATGTAGCCAAACAGGACATTCACTTTTACCAGCTACCTAACACTAAGCGTTCATTGATCTTGTGGTCACTTAACCGTCGTAACTCCATTCCTTATGCACGGTTACTTCCATTCTTACACAATCTGAATTTATCAAGCGTAGATTTTAAAACTGGAATGTACAGCTTTCCAAATATGTGCTATGGGACTCCCATCGTGCTGGTCCGTCTCTTGGTGGTTCTGGGTGTAGCTTCAGGGTCTCTTCCCTCAAGTGCATCCTGAAGGGACTTCTGCCCCCAGAACACGTCAAGTCCAGCATGTGAGCCTGGCATTGAAAGTCCTGTGTAACCAGGCCCCTCTGTGGCTCCCAGGGTCCCCTGGGAAAGCACAGCATCATGGGAAGCAGAGCAGGCCCCTCCACAGGTCCCATGTCTAGTCTGACTCTGATACCTGTTGCTTGGTAGCTTAGGGAGTCTCTCAGACTCAGTCTCCTCATCAGTGGGGACAAATTAGACCCCCTACCTCTTTGAAATCCCCTGTGGTGCCATTAAAAGCCTTTTAAGATCTGACCCAGACCTGCCTTCTAATCTTGTGTTCTGCTAATGGCTGCTGATTCTTTTCTTAAACAACTAAACACATTTTGTTTCTTGCTAGTCCCTAGATACATTCATACTATATTTATGCTTCTGTCTATGCTAAAGCTGCCTGGAATATTTCCTCCAAACTTATTGACTCATTCATTCATTCATTCATTCATTCTCTCTCTCTCTCTCCTCTCTCCTCTCTCATCTTTTATTATTTTTTCTTTTTTTAATATTTTATTATTTTTAAAAACATATTTTTATTCATTTCCGAGAGGAAGGGCAATAGCAGGCTAATTTTTAAGTTAATAATTTTGTATGGCCCACTCTCTCTCTCCCTTACATCCATTCTCTTTCTTCCTCACTTCCTACCTCTAATTCAAGGCCTAACTCAGATGCCATCTCTTTGGAAAAGCATTGATTTCCCTACTGAGAATTGACCTCTGCCTTCACAATATTCCTGTGGAGATAGAGTGTACCTTCGGCATGTCACTTTCATATCCTGGCCTACATCCCAGGCAGTCTTGTTTCTATCTGTTTGCCCAACGTGAGGAGCAGGTGGCATATACTTTGGAATTGTGCTTTCCTGCTATTGTCATTTTTAGGGATGCTTCCCGGCCAGGCAGAGAGGTCAAACCATGGACTGCGCTCATGTTCTCTTTTCAGCGGCAGGAAGAGCTCAGTCTGCCCGTTTAGAAATAACGGGCTCTTTCTAAAACGCTGCAATGCACCAGCCTTCTCCATGTCTGTCTTGAGGACTCTCGATACGTCTTTGTTAACGTGAATCCGACACGAATCCTCTTGTCTTCCTCAGCTCCTGCCTGCCTGCTTCTCTTTTACTACCAACATCTCGCGATTTCTTTTGGGGAATTAAAAAAATATATATTTTAACCATTATGGTGGGGAGCATGGGCATGGGTGAGACTGATGTCACCCTCAGGCCCACACAGGGCCCCCCTACCAGTCAGCCAACCCTTAGTCCTGTTCCCAGTGATTGCTTTAACAGTGGGCCTGTGACTCCCACCTAAGTGCACAGGGGGGCTGGGAAGAATACCCCCACTCTCATTTAGGGGAGTGACGGGAGGTGTCCCCGCTTCTTCCAGACCCCGTGGCAGGAGAATGTGAGGTCAGGACCGGCTCTGTGAGGGAGCCAGGTGGAAGAGTAAGGAGAATGCAGAGGAGGGCAGAGCTGAGAGAACAGAGAAGCCAACAGGTGATGGCTTTCTGCATCAGATTGTGACTGCACTTAACATGGAGAGTATACGTTTATTTTTCCCCCTCTTTTTTTCCCTTTTGGCTTGAGTTATTTGAGCCAGATTTGCTCCTTCTAAACAAAAGCGTCATAACCAACAGCAACGCCTTCAGAATATTTTCCCAGATCTGTTATCTCCCCCGCCGCCTCCCCGCTAACATCTCGGCAGCTGAAAAGCCCTCCTGATTTATAGACTCCGGGTTTATCGGTTTAGTCACCTCTGGGCTGCTCTTTGTGAAGTGTGGGTCTGATGAGTGTCCCTCCCACTTGCCCCGCAGAACTGCGTGCTGACAGGTCACGGTAACAGATGGGGAACAGAACGTGAGAGATGAGGCAGGAGAATGAGATGTACCCTTGCGATCGCGGCTGTCCTAATAGGGCTCTGTGTACTTGGACATCGTGTGGAGAAGCATTACTTTCTAGGACACGAGTTTTCAGTGTTTAGGCTCTGATGGAGGACTGGGAGACTCTGACAAGGCATGCTGTCGATCAAACTGCACCTCCTGAAGCGAGCCACCTGCTCCACAAATTCATCAAGTGCAGCCTTGGACTTGAGAGCTTTTGTCATGGAGAAGGTGATGCACTTTGTTGATAACCTAAAAAAATTAAGCTGTCCTAGGACAGGGGTGGGGAATCTTTCCTGCCAAGGGCCACTTGGATATTTATAACATCATTCGAAGGCCATACACAATTATCAACTTAAACATTATTAGCCTGCTGTATTCGGTCAAACATTTCATTAACTCACCCCTAATGCCTTGGCAGGGCCAGACCAAATGACTTTGTGGGCCTTGTATGGCTCAAGGGCCGGACGTGTCCCACCCCTGCTCTAGAAGATGGTCAGCTATTCTGTGATGGAGCTACTCTTCCTTTTCAGCGAGGTGGCCTTTGTGGAGACATGCGGGTGACACTTGTGTTCTTTTGCCAGCACCAGGCACAGGGCTCTCACTCCTCTGCTGGAGATGTTTCCTGGCCACAGAGACCTTCTCTCCCTTTCCTTCCTCCTTTAACTTCTCTTTCTCATCTCCCTCTTCCTTTCTGTCTCATGCTGACAAAACCAGGGATGGTTTTATTTTTTTATTGTTTTTTTTAAATATATCAATCCATCTTTAAATTTCTCATCATAAAACCAATAATGAGACAACAACTGATCCAACCCAATCTTGATTCATGCTTAACTAGAGCCACCAGATAACTGTGGCTAGAACACAGACCGAAGTGATCTGTTGACCAACTTTTCTAGTTCACGTTTTGGAGATGAGGCCTTCACCAAAAAGGCTATTTTTAGATTTCCAAGCTGCATGATTCCTCTTAGGCACCAGTTGGACAGTCAACCGAAGTTTTTATGTTTTCTTCTAGGCAATGATAGTAGAAGAGATTTGAGTAGCCACCGTTCCTCCAGTCTGATACAAATGAACACACACACACACACACACACACACACACACACACTGTTTGAAAACAGAATCAATTCATTTGGAAGTTCAACCAATCTTGTCAACTTAATTGACACTAGACCTGCCATAATTTTATGCAACTTGACACTTAAAACTCTACATTGTTAACTTCACAACAAAGCAAGGCAATTTTAAAACATTATCCATTACAAAATAAATGCCCCTGTTTTGTATGTACTATGTTTACAGTATACCTAACATACATTTTTTAAATTTTATCAACATTTTTAATTGACTTCAGATGTTTTGTTTGTAATTCAAACAACAAATCATTTCTGTTTAAGCATGGGAATCAGTTGGTCAGCCTTAACAATATCCTCTTTTCTTTCCATTTATTTTTTTATCTGGGTTATGCAGAAGGTGTTCCCTCTGAGACCTGAATCTATTAATTCTTCAGTGGTTTCTGCTTCACTAACGAAGAGTTCCAGATAGGTTATTCATTCATCATCGTCATCAGTAGCCTCACTCACAGTATTAGCTGTCAGATTCACTGCCCAGCGTTCTTTGTCATTGGCCTTATTAAGGCCCAGCTGGGTTTATCTTTCAGGGCAGTTCATAGGCTGTCCTGTGTGCCCTGCCCAGAGAGGAGGCGTGGAATGTCACTCTTCCGTCCCAGTTGCCATTCTTGATGCTGCGAACCATTTCCCAACTCTTACTTAGTCACTTCCTTCCAGCTCCTGGGGAGTGTTTGCTTTATTTCTTGGACTTGGTTGGGTAGCTGTTCAACACTGAGATGTGTGAATGGGTTCTTTATGTTGTCCTTGGCTTCCAAGAAGAGTTGGCTGCCAGGGAGGGTGACAAGGGTTAAAGATATATGAGACTGCACTCAAGTTTTTAAAAAAATCTTTTCGTGTTTCCAGACTCTAGTTAAAGTAGAAGTATTGCCATCCCTTGGGGGATTATCTGAATCAATCTTGTTTCTTGGGCGATGTGATCCAGTCTGTTGCCCAGCACGTGTTCACCTTGAGTTGACCCTTGGCATGGGGTGGGGAAGTGGAGGAGGAGAATGGCCTTGTCCTGATTGGACCAGGAAAGTGTGGGCCATTTATTAGCATATTCATGAGGTAGCAACAAGCATGACATCCATGCCAGATAGTCTGTGAAATGGAGAAAGTATGCATACATTTTATTGCCCAAGTTTGGGTGAGTAATAGTGGATGGATAAGAAGAAATTTGGAATGCAAGTACAAGAAATGACTTAAGATTTGTCTTAAATAATCTAAGGATTTTTTTCTAATAAAATAAAAACATACAAGCATGAGGTCTTTTGGCAAATTCTAATATATACCACGGGATAGATTTGCTTATTGTGCATTTAACCACATTTATTAAGCCTCTGCCAAATGCCTCCCTCTCTGCTATACATTGGAAATATGTATATATTTCCTTACTTCCTTTGAGGAATTCACAGCCTGATGAAAAGATAGATACACATGTACATGTAATCTGATGGTGGTTGAGTAGTTCCTCTCATTTCCTGGGGTGTGGCCTTCCCCTTCTCCTTTATCACCTGCCACCAGGTGACAATGACTTCCATTCGTTTCAGTGTGGGAGGCATGCCTATGCATATTCCCGGCCATTGACTAGGGGTTTTCCAATATAGCACCACGGAGAAGGGGGTGTCCTGGGGAATGGAAAGCCCCCACACACCCCAAGTGATGGGAAGAATGGCTGACTTTATTGTAAGTGACAAGTGCTGTTCTCTGGAGATTTGCGGAAGGTCCACAGGCTTGAGTCACCTTTGACTTGTAGTTTCCCTTCTCCATGTGACCTTGGTGGGGTTGGAGGGGATGCATGGACTTTAGAAAAGCCAATGCGGCCCTGCCAGCGTAGTTCTGTAGTTGAGCGTTGACCTATGAACCAAGAGGTCACGGTTCAATTCCAGGTCAGGGCACATGCTCAGATTGCGAGTTCAGTTCCCAGTGGGGGACATACAGGAGGCAGCCGATCAATGATTCTCTCATCATTGATGTTTATCTCTCCCTCACTCCCCCTCTCTCCCTTCTTCTTTGAGATCAATAAAAATATTTATATGCATACAAGTTCTTTGGTTGATCTCTTTCACCCACCCATCCTCCCCTGCCTTCCTTCTCAGGTTCGAAAGTCTATTCCATGCTTATATGTCTCTGGATATATTTTGTTCATCAGTTTGTTTTGTTTGTTAGATTCCACATATATGCATAACCCATAACACAGACAATAGGGTGGTGAAGGCCGGGGGTAGGGGTGTGCTAAAGAGGTCAATGGGGGAGTTAGGGGGACATGTGTAATATTTTCAACGATACAGATTTTTAAAAATAATAAAAATATTTTAAAAAAAGAGCCAATGCATTTTCTACAGAAGCGAACTGGGCCCATTGTATCATCTTGGAATATAATTTGTGCTGCTTCCTGACCAAGACGTAGCGCTCTCATACCTGTCCTGGAACAATTCTACATCTTGAACAAGCAGTGAACATGCTTCTGATTGACAAGGGCCTGTCTCTACAAGCAAATGCAGAAGAGAAAAGATTAATATTTGGGGATAGATATGATCTCACTAAACATGCTAGAACGGAGGCGTGAACAAAATAATCCAGGAGTTCAAAAGGAGGAAGTCTTTACTCCGCCGGGGGTTTGTCGGTGAAATTTTAAAGAAATCGAATTCATCAAGGATTTGAAGAAAAATAAGGATGTTTCAATCAGGAGAAGAGAGAAGCATTTCAGGCAAGAAAGCAGTACATGCCAAAGATGTTATGGCCTCACGAAAACGAGTTTGTGTGTGTGTATTTTATTCAAAGAGGACATATTATTGCAATGCAGAACCAGGCTTTGGTTTAGTCAGCACAAGTTCACGGAGCATCTGCCATCACGGGGCACAGACAGAATGTGCCTTCCCAGGTCACCCAGGCTTCCCCCCGTCCCACCACTCAGCTTATTTCTTTCATGAGCATTTGTCACAATCTAGAATGACCTCATTTGCTCACTTCTTCATTGTCTAGACTGAAGTGGAATGTGAGTGCCACAGGGCGAGAAATCTCTCTTTTATTTAGCGTGGCATCCTCGTCACATACTGTCTTGCACACGTAATTTGACGTAATATTGTAAGAAGTGCAGCTGCAAGTCAAATTTCTCTTCCTTGTTTTATACTTAGTTGCTCATTTAATTCTTTCCAATCCTGTTTGAACCGAGGAAGACAAACAGTCCATGCAGCCAGAACGAAAGTCATGTGCATCCTGGATTTCATTTTACAGTGACCCATTTTTCGATAGTCCCCACCCGACTCCCACCCCCATGTGCTTACTGAGTCATGGGCTGCCTCTTCAGTGACTTTAGAACAATTACACAAGCGCAAGTTCCCTTTTAACACTGTGTGATAGACCGTGTTCCTTGCCCACACAGTCCCACTTCCTCCTCACTCACAAAACCCTCATTTCCTTCAGTAGCCCAAATCTAGCCACGATCGCACCCCCGGACTAAAGGAGACTGGCATTAGTGTGATTCCGTGCCCTTGGCCAACAGTCTTCCAGAAACGCAGGCTTAATTCAACAGTGCATGATCTCTCTGGACCACTACATGTTGCTCCAACGAGACTTCAGAGAGAGACGTCTTTCCCTGTGGTTGGAGGGGGAATCTTTTTGTCTCCACTGCTCCACTTGCCGGTGGCAACTCTGTTTGCTGACGGTGGTCGACAAAGCTGAAGTGTAGAGGACCGAGTGGAAGGAGGTGCCAAGTCACACGGGAACTGATGACATGATGCTGGTGTGGACCCTGTCTTTGGATTTCCGTATTTTTCCAAGTCAACTTGATTGGGATTCTCTGATACTTGTGGACACAGTCATCCTAATGATAGATGCAAGCAAGGCAGCTCTGCAGGGCAGCCCACTGAAGCAGACGTTCCCTGATGGCAGCGACTGCCTTGTTTACTGCTCGTCGGGTACCCGCATGAATGTGGCTGAATGCGTGAAGGCAACACTCTAGTTCTAGTTCTAGTTCTAGTTCAAGTTTGAGTTCTAATTCTAATTTGAGTTCGAATTCTAATTCTATTTCCAGCTCCCTTGAGAAACTTATTCTCAGGTCCGGCTTTTTATATTAATTGAGAGTCAGTGGTCTTCCAGTCAACAATATTTACTCACCGCCATCATGTCTAGACAATTATACGAAGTAGTGTTGACAGCTAACACTTAAATAATATTGCCATTCAACACCATTGGCCAACATTGTCACAAGCACTTGACATGTATCTATCCATTTATTTTGAAAAAACATAAAAAGCAAAAAGAAAACCTGTACGGGGCTCTATTACCACCACACTGTTTGATAGTTGAGACGGGGGGTTAAAAGGTTTCATGATTTGTCCACATTTGGTCACTTAACCAGGAAGAGGTGGAGGTGGGGTTTAAATTCAGGCCATCTAGCTTAACTGCCTTTATACAGCGCACAGAGGACACTTTTCCTAAAAAAGTGACACAGTGGTAAAGAATTTTGAGAACCATTGGCTATAATGTGTATTTTTGGGATTGGAAGAAAATAAGACAGGAAGGGTAAATTTATTCTGATTTATGACCTGCCATTTCAGACTCAGCCTTCGGTGCTGTGCTCTCCAAAAAGGCTGCCCCTTGCTGCTTGTGGCTCCTGTAAAACACACGCCAGGTTGTGAAGACAATAGTCATCAAAGTAGAATCTCTCTTCCATAATTTATTATATGAATTGTGCATTGAAATGGTCACAGTCTCAGGATCCTGGGTTATAGAAAACATGTTGTTAAAATTATTTTTACTTGTTTCTTTTTACATATTTTAATGTGGCTATAGAATTTAAAACTACATGTGTGACATATGATATGTTATTGGACAGCACTACGTTATTGACTTTGTGTCCAGTGCTGTTTCTGGATTTAAAAAGATGTCACAGTTCAGTGATACGTCACTAATATTAACATCTTCAATAGTGGACGGACGATGGACTCTTTTCCTAAAACTAAAATTATTTCTGGAATGATCGGTATTAGCCTCTCTTACAATGTTAATTATCTTATGGGCACTTTTGTAGAATGTTATAGGATTTGTCCAACTCTGGAATCTGAAAGCAGAAATGAGAAGAAGTTAGAAAGAAGCAGAACTTTATGCTCAATGGCCCCATCTGTAAGCTATCACCCTGTGTGAGAATGCACTGCTTTGTGCCAAGTGGAGATTTAATAGTGTAAACTTCCCAGCAGGCAGGGCAAAGGTCTGCTAAGTACCACCTGCTTTTCAAACCAGAGCTTTATATCTGGTCTTTCTCAGACTTCATCATGGCCTTTCTCAGACTACATATTTTACTCAGTTCTTTTAATATTGCAGTTTCAAAATGCACAAGGCATACATGACCTGTGGTTGCATATCAAAGCTAAAGACTGAGAGTTTAATTTGGAATGCAAGTGGGAATAGGCTTATGAGATTGGAATTGGAAAAAAATTCATGTTCCTTCTCACCCCAAAGCAGGCAGCAGCAAATAGTTGCTTCTCACTCTCCCTTTTGGCGCATTCCTCCTTTTCATTATTTTGATTTTGGTATGACGTCCGTACATGCCTAAGATATACACCAGCTAAGCAAACATCCAGCCTCCCTCCTAAGGGAAGTTTCCATATAGGTCAGTGCACTTTTTAAGCCATATAAATATCAGATTAACTTGGGATTCAAAAAGACCTAATGTTAGGATCTTATCCAAGATCCACATAGTTTAGTGTGTGTGTTTTTCTCTACATTTGCAAGGCAAAAAATGTAGAGCCAAGATAAAAACCTATGTCGATTCCTGAAAGAAAAATTGTTTTTGCAAATGAGTTTAGCAAATTTAAATGAAAAGCATGATATCACTGCATGCATTTTTTACTAAAGAGTATGTGAGTCAATCAATGATCAATCAATGAGCTAACCAGTTAATGAATGGCCAATGGGTACTAAGTATCTTCCGTGTCTGGACCCTTACCCATTACTCTGAAAATTAAGGAGAATAAGCTAAAACGGTCCAGTTGTTGCCCTTTTCGTTGGAAGATAAAACGGATACCCACTTGGCAATATTTTGTAGAGGTGAAGCTTGGGCAGAGCCTTGAAAAATGAATAAAATTTAAGGGAAGAAAGGTCAGTTCTAAGGAAGGAAAACAATTGGATTTAATAATAAGAGAGAGAATATATCTAAGAACAATAAGAAAATCCAGCAACGAGTATTACTGGTCAGTGGTGAGAAATAATTGGAAGGGCAGAAAAACAAACAAGTAGTGGAACATTTTTAGCCTTAGGTATAGAAGTTTACCTTGATTGGAGAGACTCCAGAGAGGTGATATCATTTTCTGGTCGTAAGAGTGACGTGAGAAACAACAGACTAGGGGGTAAATGAGAAGCAGGACCCAGGCTCTGAGACATCTTGGGATCTAGCTGAGAGGATGACAGCGGTGAGTAAGCACCTGGCTGTCGTAAAAGAGAGAGAGATGCCTGAGATAGCCCAGAGGACGATGTCATAGGGCTGGATGACTAGGCTGGCTGATGAGCTTACAGAACTCTGTTTGGAAGAAAAAGAAAACATTGTCTTTAGTTGTGATTTTTGACCTTCCAGTCTTTCTGTTCCTTTCCTTCTCAGTAGACGACCATTTCTTCTGCGTTTTCATATCTTTCTTGCCCAGAGAAACCTTCATAAATATTTACCAAAAAAAAAAAAAATCAAGAAAATAGCTTTCAAATATACATCCCTACCCAAAATATCATAGCGCAATGCAAGATGTCATCTTGCTTCCCCTCCCCCCTTATTTAAACGATTTCTCTGCCGTTAAGACCCTCCCCTTCATCTGTATTAAATCTACTCGTTCTTTAAATCTAATCAAAAATGGGTCTTCACCATTCTTGATTCATTCCAGCTAAAGGTATTTGTCATCAGCAATCAGAACCTACCTTATGTTTTAATTTTTGTACCTAATTAGGCACTTAATCGTTGCTTCTTGGAAGACAGGAAATGTGTTTTCCATGTCTTTCTATGTATTCCCTGTATGGTTTAGATCAGTGTTCTGCAGGGAGTAGGCGATGCGTAATTTGCTGTAAAGTGACCCTGCATTATTTGATGACACCATCCTGGTGTAGGCCCATGGCATTCTCCTCTGGGCTATTACTGCGTCTCCTAACTCATCTTTCTGCCTCCAATTCACCCTTCCTATTGCAGCCCAAGTTGTTTCTGTACATTTTAGTTGAGATTGGTATCCCATTGCTTCAGAATAAAATCCTAGCCTTCAATATTCAAGGCTCTCTACCACCTGGTCCCAGGCTACGCCCACCTTATGCCTTATCCTCCGCGTAAGCTGTGGTCTTGTCATGCTGGATCATGGGTCCAGGATGGTTAACATCAGGCCTCTGTCTATGCTGTTGCCTTAGGCTGGAATGTACTTCTCACCATTGCCAGGGATTCCTCTTTTAACCCTTCGGGTCCCAGGGTACCCTCTTTTGGGTTGTTGCCACCTCTGGGTTGTTGCCCCTTAGCTGGGATGCCAAAAGTTAGGTAAACTCCATCTCCTTGCCAGGGACAAAAATACAGGAAGTGCATTTCTAGAGCATCTCGTCCAGACCCTGGGAATCTCCGTACAGGTCAGAGTCAGCCATTTAACAGTGGCAACAATCTATAAAGTCAGATGCAGTCCGTCTTAACCTGCAGTTTTGGGCTAACGTCGGAAAACAGAGTTAGAACTGGGAAGAGTGCCTGGCACAGGGTGGGCACTTCCTAGACTCTACCTCGTCCAGATACAGACACATTCTCTTCACTCTAGCCCCTCGAGGTGAGCATCATCAAATATTGTGGTAAACACACGAATCAACCGCCCCTCTACCAAAGACCTGTTTTCCGTGAAATTTCGGGTGTCACTTGAGGCAACCCATTGAAACTTACAGATCGCCTCCCTCTGCTCACATGACCGATAATAAGTAGACAATTTCTTCTCTCCCCTCCACCCCCGGGGGACTGTCTGAAATGACTGTCCTTTGAAATGCTCCTGGGCTTAAAATATACGAAAAAGGAAATACTGTCAAAACGAACGGACTGTGGATCCCCTGAGGAACATCACATAACATTTATTTGTGGAGGTATCTCGTTTCTAATCTTACATCTATTTCAGCGCGTTCCACTCGAGAACATTGGAAAATAGACCACCTGAATGCTGAATCAAGCCTGTCACTTAGCAGCCCTGAAAAAGGTCAAAACTCTTGTTTCTTTTGTGTGTGTGTGTGACTGTAGTCTGGCTTCTCTTTCTAGTACAAATCGTAAGTTATAGAGAAGATGCTTGGTAAGAATTTTTTTTTTTTGCCAAAGGAAAAAGCTCTGCAGATATTATCAGACATTGGTGCCAATGGGGCTTTTGAAACCTTGTCCCTGTTTCTTTTGTGTTGTTGGGAGATGCTTCTTATTTCACCAGAATGCATTCATCAGACCTTTGACTATTTATTCACCCTGTGTGCTCGGCGTGGTGCTGGGTGTTGGGATTCAGCGGTGAGCAGAAAAAGACAGTCTTCCAATAGTGGCATCAGCTATTGGAAAGCGAGGAAAGATCTAGGATGACCAAACAAAGCTACCGATGAATAAGAACTCTACTCAAGGGCTCTCAGTGAGAGAACCTGGTGCTCTGAGAATGTCTCCAAGGGGATCTGACCTTGGTGAGAAGGTCAGGGAAGACTTCCCTGAGGAAGTGACAATTGTAGTGAGAGATGCATGATGAGTAAGAACTAGAGTAGCATTCCAGGCCCTGTGAAACCAGTCTTCATGGCACCTACAAGGGGGCGGAAGTAGGCCAGCGTGGCTAGCAGAGAGCACTGGGGACAAGGTTGGAACAGAAGGAGGGGTCAAACCATGAAGGTGTTAGACCCTAGTAGGGATCGTACCTTTATCTCCTAAATTGCTTGGGAAACCTGTCAACGGTTTATAAGCCACAGGAGACAAGAGCAGCTTTATGTCTTGAAAGGATCCCTAGAGTTAAAAAGCAGAAGGCACATTGGGGGAGGGGAGGGAGTGAGGGGAGACCAAGCATGTTTCCAGGCATCAGATGGTGGCTTCTGTGACCAGGGTGGTGACAGAACGCAGGCTGGAGATGGGAAGTAAACGACACAGGGCTTGGTGACAACCTGGACATATGGCATGACTCCCGGGTTTTTCTGTTGGCCAAGACCTTTCCAAATTCAGGCTTGTGCAGCCCTGACGTATTTATTCTCCAAAGAAATATTCCTTTCAATGACCCTTTCACTATTCATGGAGCACCTATTAATATATTATTCTGGCCTGCTGGTGGCACAGGAACGAGTGCGCGACGTCCGTCACGGAGCTTGTGCCTGTTGGTGCCAGAAAGTCTGATGCAGGTGAAAATCCGCTCGAGCACAATGAAAACAGAATTTAAGGGACAAGCCTTGGCCAGTGTGGCTCAGTGGGTCGGGTATCATCCCTTGCACCTTAAAGGTTGCCGGTTCGATTCCAGGTCAGGTCATATGCCCAGGTTGCGGGCTTGATCCCCCAGTAGGGGGTGCGCAGAAGGCAGCTGATTGATGTTTCACTCTCACATCGATGTTTCTCTCTCTCCCTCACCCTCTCCCACTAAAAGTCAATAAATAAAAAAAAAACACAACAAAAACCATGAACTCTGTGGGAAGAGTAAGAATGTCTAAAAAAGAAAAAGAATTTAAGTGATAAGAGGTCAATTTTTCTTTTTAAAAGAGTGCTTTACAGTGTCACTCCCTCCCAGGGATCAGTGGAATAGGCAGGAACGTGTCAATTGAGGAGACAGGACTCCCAGGGTCAGAGCTGAGTCATCATTCCTTGGGCTCAAGTTTCCGAATCCCAGAGGAGGGCTCCCCTTCTTTTTTACTTTTTTAAAAAAAAATACATTTTATTGATTTTTTACAGAGAGGAAGGGAGAAGGATAGAGAGTTAGAAACATTGATGAGAGAGAAACATCGATCAGCTGCCTCCTGCACACTCCCTACTGGGGATGTGCCTGCAACCAAGGTACATGCCCTTGACGGGAATCGAACCTGGGGCCCTTCAGTCCGCAGGCTGATGCTCTATCTGCTGAGCCAAACCGGTTAGGGCTCTTTTTTACTTTTTATCCCCTCCCCCCTTCATTTTCGCCTTGCTTCACCGCCCTCCTCCCTCTCACATTTTCTTCTTGGCTAAATGCAGGCAGGACAATCAGAATTCTGATTTTCTCCTGACCTGTCATGGAGGCGAACAACTGCAGGTGTGCATTTTGGAAGCTCAGGCCAGCGCTCTGTAGGGGAACTTGGAACCGAGGGAAATCAAAGAGCCTGGCCTGCATTCACCTGGCTTAGCGTCCGTCTCTTTTCATTTGAGAAGCTCAGTTACGTGAATGGCTTTGGCCCGCTGTCTCCATGACGTTATGTTTGGTCTCCCACTTAGCCGGTCTTGAACAGAACCACACAAACAGGGCTGGGGGTCCATGTTCTTTTGTTTTCGTTGTTACCAAGCTTGATTTTTGCGAGATGACATTAGAAAGCTTGATCCCAGGGTGACTCTGGGGATGTGATCATATAGTTTCTGACTTACATAAGCCTTGTAGAGCTAGGACCATTTCCCCCAACTCTTCTCACTCTGATACGTTGGCTCTGCCAAAAAGGAGGTGTGTGCCCCGATTCCGCCATATTGCCCGTGACCAACCCAACAACAAAAAAACACCCACATCTGGACCCAATAGTCAATGACATTATTTATCAAAATAAATTTATTAAAAGTATGCAAAGACCACTTCAAAGTTTAGCTGCCTTCAGGACATGTTTTGGCACTCACAACGGACACTATTTCCTACACAACAGCACTCACTGTGGGACACACCGAGGGGTAGTAAAAACACAGACCGTTTCAGTTTCAGGGTCACGAGACCACGGGACCGATGCTCTGCAGTCATGAGCACTTGGATATGCTTGCACGTAGTAAACACGTTAACATCACTTAGCACGAAAACAAACTAAAACTAAAACCACTGTGTGGCAACGTGGACCGACCTTGGGAAAGATGTACAGCCAGCTACCTAAGGCCACAGGATCCCAGACCCACTGATTTCAAAAATGCTTTTGGACCAATAGTATTTCATCGTTATCTTTCCATCCCAGGTTCCTGCCCTTCCAGCGGGAGACACCCCCGGATCAGACCACGCGCTCCCCGTGTGCTGCACAGTCACAGTCACGGAGGCCACCCCGGTCCCAGCCTCTCCTGGGGGCCGCCAGCTTCCCAGTGCGCTCCCCAACTCTGAATCAACAGTTCTGAGTGACGTCTCCCCAACACCCAGGCTGAATTCAAGGTCAGTCCCTTGGGGAAGGTCGCAGCCTTTCCCCCTTAGGAACAAAATGGAAAGTCCTCCACGCTGGGGCTCGTTGTCATCTCATGTAGCATGGGCCTCGGCGGTGATCTGGGGCTTTTTACACAAATCCTGGTAGAACGCCGACTCCAGGAACCGGGGGTAGGAGTTGTTCTCCATCAGGCTGTACACCCTCTTCTGGGCTGTCGCAAAGCAGCCACTTGTAGCCTCTTGGATGTTCTGGGCAATGAGCGTTTTGGTTTGAAAGTCTATGTTTATCTGAAATAATACAACAAAGAAAAGTGGTTTATTCCATATTCAGAGTTAAGAGATTTGAATCTATTTAATGTTTGAAAACAAATAAAACCCCCCAAACTGTAATGTTTGATTAGCTTCACCAGCCTGTCGACTGAAGAAACTTAATTCAAAGCTAGGATTAGAGGAAACACAATGCTACCACCCCCACCCCTTTTAATTTAAGATTTCTCTTCAACTCTTTTGTTTCATTTTGGTGCTAAGAATGTTTGAAATATGCTTAAAATGGGAATCTTTTCCTTACCTCTTTGGGGGCTTCTTTTTCTATGAAATCAGTATATATTTTCTTGGCTTTTGAGGACAGCTTTTGGGGTGACTTGGTTTTTTTGAAGTCTTCACAGGCCAGCCAGAATTCAATATTTTCTTCACAGAATTCCGATTTTAAAAAAGCTCTGAATGCAGCAAGACCATCTGAAAGGAAGGCATGCAGAATGTGAATTAAGTGATCAAATAATCCCTTATATTTTTTCCCCTGGGACTCTCACTCCCCTGCACCCATATGTTATTATTTCTAGATTATAGCAGTATCTTAGATTTCACTCCAACTTGTAATCCTCAGAATGTAGCTCTTTAAAGACTTAAGATGCCAGTAGGAAAAATGCTTAAGTTGGCACACTGCTCCAAAGATATAAATACTGGACTTTTGCTGTCAATGCAAATATTTATAGGGAGCCCTAAATGCTCTGGGAACCATGCCTCTTGCAAACATGTATGCAATGGAAAAGCTGAGTCAACCTTAACAGAGAGCAACTGCCACTGTAAATTATTTAGGTTAATTTTCACCCCCACCTGGAATGAATCAACCATGTACTTCCATGGTTCAGCACTGGGGAATAAAGGAGAAGAATGGGCCTCGCGTGGCAGCGATTGTCAAGAGGGATGGCTTCAGGCACGCTGCTCTTCTGTTGAGTGGACACAACCTCTCTAGTCTCTGGGGACCCTTGAGACGGATTAAATTCAAGAGGCTAACTTACATTTGCTGGCGAGCAGCTCATCGAAGGCTTCTGACCACAGCTGTGCCTCCTCGGGAGAAGGCCTGCAAGAGAAGATGTGCACGTGAGCTTAAGCCCCTCGGAACCCGGGCTCCCGTTTCCAGTGCAGCAGACAGCTCACCAGCTTTGCAAAGAACAAGACTTGCAGCTCACCTGATGCAGGTTTGCTGTTTGCTCTTCTTGCCAGTTTTGGGCTTCTCAGGAGAGGAGGAGTGTTGCAAGAAGTAGCTCAAACGAGCCTTCCAATCTTTTAACCTGAAAAGGAAGAAGGAAAAGATTGACTAAAGTGGCAACAGTTGAAATTGCTACTGCAGCTGAGGGTGTTTTTTCTAAAGCCTCCCAGGAAATATAGACAAGCTGAATTGAGACAAAACAAGAACGCTTTTCAGTGCCTTACTCATTTAATCCCTGCACTTCTGTGTTGAACACAGTTTCTTTCATCCATCGGAACATAGCTATTAGTTTTATATCTAAGGGAAGGAGTACCTAAATTACTAGGATTAGTTTAATAAATTTAGTTTGCATAGTTCAAAAGGCAGATGGTATTTCTGGCCTGAAAAAGGCAGCCGTTTTTCTGCAACGTTAATTACAATCCCTAGACATTTCACACTTGAAATGCCAGTGGGACTGGCTGGAGCCAGTGAGCATCATGTCCCTTCCGCCCTCGGAGGAGAAGGCTCCGGACCAGCCAGAGCTGGGCACCATGAGGGGTGTGTGACCGGCCCTCCCACCCCCGGCCACAACACTCATCTGAAGCAGATGATCCACTAAATGACAAAGTTAAAAATGAAAAAAAAGTGGATTTAAAAAAGAATATATTCAGAACCAGCAAAAATATCTCCATGCCTGCAGCTATGTAGGCTGCTCAGAACTTAAAACGCAACATAGGAATGAAGGGGATACACTCAGACGCAGGGGGACAAAAAGCCGACCCCCAACTTCCCACTCGGCTCTCCCACCGCCTTGGAACCAAGAAATGTCTTCAGTTCCTCAACTCTACCCGAGAGCCCTTCGCTCGCACATCCAATCACAGGCCACACGGATTTAACCTTATTTAGCCAATTAAAGTTTTGCACATTAGTTTTTGTTTGTTTTTTTCTGCAGAGACGCAGGCTACATAGTTTCCTATGGTCAAAGCCGAGCCTCTAGGCACAGCGCCTGCAGTGCTCGGTCGGCGCCGGCGGGCGGCGGGGAGAGAAGGAAGCCGTACTCACAAGGTCCGCTTCATCTTCTCCCGCTTCTCCTCGCTCTTGGGGCTGCTGCCTGAGCTCTTGTCCATGGATCCGCAGTCGTGGTGGACAGCCAGGAACATGGCACTTTGCATTATAGTCCCGCCGCCCGGGCCGCCGCTGCTGGCGGCGGGCGGGGCAG
>NW_005370825.1:0-25246 GCF_000412655.1 Myotis brandtii | reverse complement strand
TCCCCCCCTCCCCTCCCCCGCCCGCGGGCTCCAGACCCCAAAGTGGGGGGAGGAGGGTTCCCCGCAGGGAAAGGCCGCTCGCCGCGAGCACAGCGCTATCGCCTTTATTTCGAATGGATACTGTCGCCTCCCCAGGGAGACCCTCACCTGCTCCTCTGTCACCCCGTTTAATGAGCGGAGGGACGCAGTGAACAGGAGGCGCCGTGACAGGACGGGGCGGGGGGGCAGGGGGGTGGCCGCCTGCAGCTGGGAACACTGGGGACAGCACAGGAGCCAGGGACTGATCAGGCAGTGCTCTGCCGGGTGTGCATTTTGGTCACCGATGGACACGTGGCTGGGTCTGTCGGCGGGGCGCAGCCTTGCTCAGCTCAGCAGCCCTCGGCTGCCTCTTTCCAGAACAGAAACCACGGATCTCCCGGTGGCGGGAGGGAGGGGAATACCCAAGCCCTCGCTGCTGCAAGCACCAGCAGCATTCCCGTTTAAGATGCATGCAAGAGGCAGGAGTTCCTCGTGACTCATTCCCGGTGGGCTTAGAACTTACCAGAACACTTAATAACCGGCAAATAGGGGGTGGGGGGGAGGAGGAGAAGTTAGCGGTTTCCTTGAATTAAATTTGATGTGTTCATTCTTCACAAATCATCTCTCTGTAGCAGCCTTTATATGGTTTGATTGGTGAGGCCGAATAGCTCGGGAACCTCCACAACAAAATGCTTTGATTTCCGATAACGTTATTAGAACCGATCAGTGGGATATTCGCGTGGCTTTTCCACCCGGCGTCCAAGCAGTCAAGTTGACAGCATGGTCTTGACTAGGCTGCACATATTCTCCCTGCTTTACACGAGGACGGTTAACAGACCATCGGAACTAGTTTACCGTCTTCTCAGGGTGAGCTGCCAGTAGTTGGAGCTCCAAGTTTGGCCATGTGCTTCGTTATGGAAAGGATCACCATTTAGATTTCAGTAATAAATACTTTACAGTGTCTTTGTGACACGTAAGAATGTCAGTTTTGTGAAGCATGCACTCTTCATCTCTGAAAAGAACGCGGTGAATACTTCCTGCTTCCATTTTCACTTTCTGATGAATCAACACCTATTTATTAAATATGTGTAAGGAGCAGACGTGCTTCTCGCCCCTAAAAACCTCCGTATGTTTTCCACGTAGAACATGGGAGGGTAGACCCCGGCAGAGTGGGAAGGCCCGCAGTTCTGAGAGGTGGCAGGGAGAGAGCTGGACTTGTGTCGGGGCGCTGGTTGGAGTGTCGGCTTAATCACCAAGCGCCAAGTGATATTGGGACAATCCCATCACACCCCCTGGAGTCCCAGTTTCTCCTCTGTGTTAAGAGTAACGAGTCTTTCCTGCCAACCTCACTGTATATTACCTGACTCTGATGTGAAAGGCCTCTGTAAAGGCTAGAGTACTACGCAAAACCTTGTTGGTAATCTGAATGTGTGACAAAGGAACTCTGGGGAAGCAGAGCTGCTCCAGGTAGAAACATCATTGAAGGATTAACTTGGAGTTCTTTAGGTTAGACACGTGATAAGCTAATGTAGCAAGATCCTGTCACTGAGAATTATAGAGTATCCAGCGTAGAGCTAAGTGACTTATCATTTCTGTACCTATGAGCCATTGTAAGAGTTAAGCCAATATCCTCTACGGACCAAGAAAACTTTTTGTCAAAAAGTTGTCCCATCACCGTCTTGTATAAAGACAGGCAGACTTAGGTAAAGTGGAGGCTACAGCTTTTGATGAGTTCCCTTTGTTTTTTGTGTGGTTGCAACTGGCTTTTAGGTAAATGGGATTGTTCAATTCTAAAATGACACACATTTTCCATTCTGTGGCGGAGAAGGAAACGATGCAATCCCTTGTACATATTGCACAGCTTGCGAGTGGCTAGATAAACTAACCTTAGGTTTTTCCATGTTGAATCTATTCTGCCCTCTACTGGACACGTTTGTGGTGGAGGTTCTGTGGGTGGTTCTTGAACTTAAAAAGAATATATATGCTACAATATACCATACATATATATATACATATATATACACACACACACACACCCCCCCACACCATATATATATATATGAAAATCATGAGGTCCCATTCCTGGAGCTGTTCTTTTTATTCTCTCCTCTTGTAAATGTGAAATAAAATGCTTTGTGAACTCTGGAGTGCTGTACACACCATGTATTACTAAGAACATTTTCCTTCTTTTTATTACATGAAGGTTAGAGACTATCTTTTGGGATCTATCGAAACTCAAGGAAGAAGCGAACAGTGTGGAGGCTCGGTTTCATCAGAAAGAAAAGGACTCTTTCATTTGGTGAATGTTTCCTTTGTCAGTCTCTCCTCGGAGGCAAATCCGGTTGACTGACATTCAACCAATAGCTCCCACTAGCGTGTCTGGTTATTTCGGGGTTGAGCGGGCCTCAGGTGACAGCGGCGAATTGTCACGATGCACACGCATTCGGGGAGCGGAGCCAGGAAAGTCTGAGCAGGGCCGTGGGGCTGGGGCGCCGGGCGATGCTGCTGCTTGTCCGTCTTGCTTGTGACTCAGCAGCTGTTGGTTGCTGCCCTCTGAGGAGATGCCTTTCTATTGCCGGCCGCTCTGTGTCCTTGTTTCTGCTTACTGCCTTCTATCTTTAAAAGTACAAAATAAGCAACATTGACGGAAGCTCACTCACCGCCTGCCGGCAGAATTGCATCTTGATCCTCACAGCAGCCTCTTGAGGTCGGAATAGGGTGTCCTTGCTGTCTGATTACTCTCGATCCTCCTCTCTGCCTTGCGTGCAGAGATGGAGAAGCCATCAAAATCGGAAAGTACCCACTAATGACTGAAAACCAATCCGTTCTCCCCTCAAAAGCCCTTCCCCACATATAGTTACTTTTGCTGATGGGTAATCACTAGCATACAATGCAAATGTAATGCAAAGCCTCACAGCAAAATGTGCAAACGATGCAGAATTTCGTGGCGTTGATGCCAATAGGGGAACCTTTAGGGCCCGAGAGCCTTGGAGGCGAGGACATGGGTGCGTGTTAACTTTGCTCCTTGAGACCTGGCCTTGCAGCCTGCCTTTCCGAAATACATTTTGGAAAATTTTGGTATGTGTGCTGTTACATAATTGAGTGGAGGCATAAACATGGGCCAGATTTTTATCCTCGCGGGTCCCCCAGGCTTTCACGGAATGAGAATCAGGCTCCCGGAACATTATGCCAGTGATTTTTGACTGATACATGCTCGTGGGGTTAGAGAAACAGAAGTGTAGCTACTTAGAGTTCTTAAAAAAATGGAGGGTGGCCTCAGATTTATAAACGCTGGCGGTTGTGACACATTATTCACGGGCCCGAATAGCCTGGTGAGCTCTTACTTTTTTTTTTATTTTATTCATTTCTTTAGCTTTTACATTCACATTGTTAATAGCATCTCATTTTTATATAGGATTTTGCAATTTGAGAGTGTTTTTCACATGCATTATCTTTTCCTGGTCACAAAGCTATACAAAGGAGCAAAGGGGGAATAGCATTCGTCTGTGTTTTAAAAGTGAGGACCCGAGATTAGTCTGATGTCGAGTAGTTTGGAAGTGATAGTCCAGGACTAGAATAACTTTCTGGCCTTCTGGCTAAGACCTTTTCCTACTCCCCAAAACTAAAAGGGAGACCAAGAAAGCAACAAAGAAAAAAGAAGGAAGGACAGTATGTAACAGAGACTAGAGACCAATCATGTGCCGAATACACCATGTAAGAAGGTCATTTTTCAGTTATTTTGCATGATATATTTTCAGAGTAGATGCTTTAAATCCACCTTTATGTTCTCTGTATGAGGAGGAGCAACACATCTCTGTTTTATAAAGGAAGAAATTATAGAAAATCAATGTAGACACACTAGGAAAATCAATTGGGAAATTAAAGGAATAGTCATGTGTCCATAATCAGACAATGACTAAAATAATTAACCAAAGTGGAGTTACCCAGACTGATAACCCGATTTTCCCAGAGCAGCTTTTAAAATCTTTTCAACACTATATTTTATCATAACTTTTTTTCTTTAAAATTGGTTCATTAGCTATGGTAAATCATACAAGTCAGTACAGTTGATGTACTTTTCTCTTTGGGGAAAATTATACGTGGCCCTAGGCCAGTGTCAGCAAACTCATTAGTCAACAGAACCAAATATCAACAGCACAACGATTGAAATTTCTTTTGAGAGCCAAATTTTTTAAACTTAAACTATATAGGTAGGTACATTGTTATTAACTTAATTAGGGTAATTGGTTGGTTAGCTATGGTAAATTATACAAGTCAGTACAGTTGATGTACTTTTCTCTTTGAGGAAAATTATACATGGCCCTAGGCATTCAGTTAAAAAAATAAGTTAAACACAAAACAAAACAAGACAATACCAGCCAGAGGAGACTTAGTCTGGGGTGATTGGCAGCTGATTCTTACTGATTGCTTCTTCAACTCAAAACCAATGACATGTTTTTCTTGCAAGCATAATTCAGGCTCATGCATTTTTTTTTTTTTGGGGTGCCAGGAGAGGAACACTGACCAACATTTCTGTGAGCTGCCCTTAATTATTCTTTACATTTAGCTTTTCAGGAAAGAGTGGTTTCTTCAGAAAGGTTGCTGACCAACAATCCCTGGAAGGAACCTGGGGTTTTGCTCTAGGCAGTTATTTGGAGTGGAAAGGTCCTGAGGTTCGGACTGATGTTATCCTATTATCCACGTTATATTTAAACCAAATTTATGGACTGAAAAATTTAGTGTATGAACTCCCTCCGTAAGCTCCTGAAATAAATCCGAGCTTTTTTTAGGCACATGTCCTTGTGCTTATCTGAATGACATTTTTTTCTGACTCTTGGCACAACTTTTCTGATTTTTCCTGACTGGTCAGTTGAGGACACATTCAGTAAAGATTCAGGCTGGAGAAGACCATGTCTCTGAAGGCAGCACTACCTCTTTCTAAGATAAAGTAAAGGTATGTCCAAATACCATGAGTGCCTTTAAAACAGAAAAACACCCGTGACTTTCCGAGGCCTGGTCAGCAGGCCCTCCGTCCCTGAGAGTTGGCGTGGCATTTAAGTTCCTATTTTGTCAAGAAAAACACGAACAGTAAAACATTGCATTTCTCTGAATGGGACGGAACATGGCTTACGTGTACTAGCATCTCATACCTGAGTGATTTTATCAAAATATTTATTAGGTTTTGGTCATTCATTTTGATTTATTTAACTTTATGTAGCTGAGCCCACCTGCCAGTTGTATGACAGTCACATAAAAGTATAGCACATACAAATCGGTAAAGTCCATAATACTTGATAATGCCAATAAACTATGTTACTGATGTATGTATTTACTGTAGTATGCTTTTCATCCCTTGCTACTTGTAAAAAAAAAAGTTTACTGTGAAACAGTCTGCCGTGTTATGCCGACGACAGCAGCTTTATCCATCTCCTTTTTTATTTTTTAAAGTTTTTATTGATTTCAGAGTGGAAAGGAGAGGGAGAGAGAGATAGAAGCATCAGTGCTGAGAGAGAATCATTGATCAGCTGCCTCCTGCACGCCCCCCCCACTGGGGAGGAAGCCCACAACCTGGGCCTGTGCCCTGACTGGGAATTGAACCGTGACCTCCTGGTTCATAGGTTTGGCGCTCAACCACGGAGCCACCCCAGCTGGGTTCCATCACCTTTTATTGGGTCTCCTGATGGCATCATTTTCTCTTGTGCTTGGTTGTCATCTCAGGTTGTTTGTACAGTAACGTGTGTGTCCCGGCTTGCAACCTGGGAGCAATAGGCCGGACCATACAGCCTCGGTGTGCGGCAGGCTACACCGTCGAGGTGTGTGTCAGTGCTCACTGTGATGTCCACACACCACACATTCTCAGAACGTAGCCCCACCTTTAAGCGGTGCATGACTGTCAGGGTCTGGTGGCAGCGGCCATGCCTGGGGGTGAGTGCGGAGTTCAGAGCGAAAGCAGTGAGACCCTTTGGAACTCACCTGACATGGTCTTTGTTACATTCTGAAGTGAGTACTTAATAGGTGAGAGCAGAGTCACCACTTTCAAGCGCTGCTTCTCCGCAGAGGTTGATTTTGTCCCCAGGGGGTGTCTGGCAATGCCTGAGGACACTTTGCTCGGTGTGACTGTTCTTAGCTGTTCTTCCCTCCCAACCCTCCCTACTGCCCTACCCCACCCCCACCCAGTCCTGCGAGGGTTTGTTCTGTTCAGTGTGGTGCGCCCGCTCTTACCTAGAAGGTGAGAGGCAGGTGGGAAAGTCTGGACGCGTTGTTCTCTCCTGAGATGTAACACGAGTGCGACGGGGAACGATGCTCAGGAAACAGTTGGTCCAATTTCCATCGGGAACATTGAGACTCGTCTGCTGAATATTCTGTCCGTGTACTTTCCCCCAGGAGTCCACCTCTGAAAAAAATCCTCCGGAACACAAACCCGCTTCCCTTCCCTTCAGGAGTTCCCAGTGGGGGAAGGCGTGGGGACGGCCCCGAACCCCTGAGGCCCCCAGGCCCTGCACCCTCCTCCCCAAACCCCACCTGGTCCTTAGACTCTAAGAGCACACCAACCGCCCCTGAGGTGGGGGTGGGGGGGGGGGTGGTATGGGAGCTGGCTTGAAATTTCTCCCTTGATGATTTTACTATTATGCCTCCTCTCATGTTCTTCTATCTCACTCCCCACTCCATCCTGAAAATCACTGTTCTTACACACGTAGGTAAGCACAACCCTTCTGTGCTGGAAAACACATGTAATTCAGATCTTTAGGAATCTATGTTGTGCACAGGTGCTGAGCTGGAGAACATAGTCTTATGTACATCTTGTCCTAGCCGGTTTGGCTCAGTGGATCGAGCATCGGCCTGCGGACTGGAGGGTCCGGGGTTCAGTCCAGTCAAGGGCACATGTCTGGGTTGTGGGCTCGATCCCCAGTGGGGACCTGCAGGAGGCGGCCAATCAATGATTATCTCTCATCATTGATGTTTTTATTTCTCTCTTCCTCTCCCTTCCTCTCTGAAATCAATAAAAAAAATATTTGAATATACATGTCACCAAGTTTCCCTGGGCCTTAGTGCTGTGTTCAGCTGGGTTTGTATTTCTCTAGGAATACAGCAAGGCTGTGGGCGAGCACATGTTTTGGTTGTCCTGGGCAACTGAAGAATGTGTTTCCACTGTCACTGAGGCAGTGCAGGGCTGGATGGCTTGGATTCCAATCATACTGACTCATTCAGCGAAGGAAGCCGTGTTAGTAATTAACTTACACATTTGTATTTATAGATGCAGCCCCGGGGTCTGAGATGGCATTTGGAGTCATGCTCACATTTTTTCCTGTTCTGTAGATTGCAGTCCATACGCTTCTACCTTATCCAGGGTCCTTCTTGGAGCTGAGGGCTGTAGCTTTTTTTGTTGTTGTTAATCCTCACCTGAGAACATTTAAAAAATATATATTTTATTGATTTTTTACAGAGAGGAAGGGAGAGGGACAGAGAGCCAGAAACATCCATGAGAGAGAAACATCGATCAGTTGCCTCCTGCACACTCCCCACTGGGGATGTGCCCGCCACCAAGGTACATGCCCTTGACCAGAATCAAACCTGGGACCCTTCAGTCCGCAGGCCGACGCTCTATCCACTGAGCCAAACCGGTTAGGGTGAGCACATTTTTTCCCATCAATTTTTAGAGAGAGTTGAAGGGAGGGGGAGAAACAGAGAGAGAGAAATATCGATGTGAGAGAGACACATTTATTGGTTGCCTCCCACAGCACCCTGACCAGGGCCGTGGATAGAGCCTGCAACCGAGGCATGTGCACTTGATCGGAATCGAACTGGGACCCTTCAGTCCGTGGGTTGACGCTCCAACCACTGAGCAAAACTGGCCGGTGTGGCTCCTATCTTTAAGCCATGATTCCGGGTTCCCTCTGGACTTTGTCGTCTCAGCACTAATTTTCCACATTCATTGAGGCGGCGGATGAAAATCTGTGTCGCAGGCCTCTCGGACTTTCAGGTCACTTCTGCTCACAGCCTTTTGGGCAGATTTAGATCCATCACGCCCATTGCTAGCAGGACTGGAATCGTCAAAAAGTGCACACAGCCCTAACCGGTTTGGCTCAGTGGATAGAGCATCGGCCTGTGGACTGAAGGGTCCCAGGTTCGATTCTGGTCAAGGGCATGTACCTTGGTTGCGGGCACATCCCCAGGAGGGGGTGTGCAGGAGGCAGCTGATCGATGTTTCTAACTCTCTATCCCTTTCCCTTCCTCTCTGTAAAAAATCAATAAAAAAAAGAAAGTGCACACATACTGGTATTTGGTGATGGGTCTGTGCCACTGTTGTTATATCATTACCCCATGATATTCATCAAGGCTCCCTGTTCTATTTACTTCATTTTCTAAATTATATGAATGTCTCCTTGTCCACAGTTTTGCTTTCTGCAGTTTTAGTGACCCACGGTCAGCCATGGTTCGAAAATATTAAATGGAAAATTCCAGAAGTAAACAAGTCCATATGTTTCAAATCGCATTGTAAATTGCAGTGCACTCTGAGTGGCGTGATGAAATCTAGCGTTGTTTTGCTGGTCCCCCCGGGATGCGAACCAGCGTCCGCAGCCACAGATGCTCTACGTCACTCCATAGCCATCTTGGTTAGTAAGTCGACTCTTGAGGTATCGCAGTGCTTGGGTTCAGGTTGCCCTCATTTTACTTTGTAACGGCCCCAACACTCAAAAGGAGTGACGCTGGCGAGTCAATATGCCCAAGAGGAGCCGTGAAGTCCTCGACTTGATGAGGAAAAAAAATTCCTGTGCGGAAGTTGCTAAGATTTATGGTAAGAACCAGTTTTCTCTTTGTGAAACATTATCCTAGGTATGTGTGTACAAACAAACACAGTACGCATTCAGGGCTTGGCGCTATCTGCAGTTCCAGGCATCCCCTGGGGGTCTTGGAACATAGCCCCTGTGGATAAAGGTGGACGATTGTATTTTTCTTTAGGAATTCTCTTTATTTTGCTATATTTTACAAAAATGGAATCTCTAACCCTACCTGGTTTGGCTCAGTGGATAGAGCGTCGGCCTGCAGACCAAAGGGTCCCCGATTTGACCTGGTCAAGGGCACGTACCTTGGTTGCAGGCTCCTTCCCGGTCTGGGCTCTGGTCAGGGCTCGTGCAGGAGGCAACCGATCGGTGTGTTTCTCTCACAATGATATTTCTCTCAGTCTGTCCCTCTCTCTTCCACTCTCTCTAAAAGTCAATGAAAAAAATTCCTCAGGTGAGGATTAAAGAAAAGAAAAGAAAAGGAATCTCTATAGTTATTAGACTATGGATTAACCAAAACTTTCTCTTGCCTTTGTCATTTTCCTTAATTATTATGTTTACCAAATTCAAACTCGAGAGAGAGTAAGCATGGTGATAGGTACTATTCAATACAACTCGTGATGGGGACATTTAAGAAGAGAGTGTGCGGACAGAAGTTCTTACAGTTGGTTTTTGTCTCAGCATCAGCTTTAGGTAATTGCTGGATTGGACTCCTGCCACACATAGGAAAGTGAGGAATAGCAGTCAGACCTGTGGCTTTCACCGAGAGGGCTTGTTCCTGGGGACAGGTGAGCAAAATCAAAACATAGCGAGGAAGGAGGAGAGACGGCTGCTTCTCTTAGTGGGGGAATGGTGACAGTTAGAGCATTTAAGGATCATCACAAAAACATGATCAATCATTGTCGTGCATTATGGTAGAAGAATTCTGAGTCATGAAAATGACTGTTCTTTAAACGTATTCTGCCAAACCGTTCCACAAAGTTGTAGGCCATTATCCCCCAAAAGCCTAACAGGATCCTGCAGCTAAATATTGGGAAATTAGACTAAGAAGATTTCGGGCAGCCACCAAATACTCTGAAAGTAGTTCCCGTGACAGGTGCTGACCTATGACAATGCTTGTGAGCGATGTTTACGCTCAGGGAGCTGAGTGGCTCCCCTAAGCCCTTTCCAGGGAACCATAGGTCCTGACATCATGTAGAGTATGCGTTATCAAAACATTGGGGGCCAGGAATCAAAACAGTTTAGACAGATAGCATCTTTGAGACAGTTCAACAATGCTTGTGTTTGAGGATTAGGAGGGAAGAAAGAATGGAACGGGGTCACTGGCGTCTTCCCCCAGCTTCATAAATCTGAGGACAGTTGCCTCACTTGGAAAGTCCTATGAAAGGAGACGGGGTCAGGGTAAGGCAGACCGGAGGATGTCTGTGACTGTCGTTTCTGGTAAGAGCATTGTGAAATCCGCTCATCTGATTTCTAGACAATGTGGCGTGGAAGGTTTTGTGCCTGAGTTTATCTAGGGACATAGAGGAGAAGGAGCCCCAATTAAGTCTTTGTTAAGTTGTCCTCATGTCACTGTGATCAGAAAACTGCAAAACAGCCCGGCTGGTATCGCACTGTGGTTGAGTGTCGACCCATGTACCAAGAGGTCGCCGGTTCAATTCTCTGTCAGGGCATTCTAGACAATGTATTAGAGTCACAACTCCATCACCTCCAACAATCTTGGGAGTATTTGCACGTCCTATACCACCTTTCCTATTCTAGTGGTTGGCTGGATGACTCATTCTCAGGCCAATGTTAAAGCTCAACTGAAGGAGACATGTTCACTGTCCGTCACAGGCTTTTGTGCTGGAGAGGGCTGGGCTTGATTCTCAGCAGTCCCTCACTTGCGAGCTTAGGAGTCCTGGGCAAGTCACTGAGCTTCTCTAGGCTTCAGGTCTTCAGCTGTCGGAGGAAGATAACAGTGGGTTGGGTGCGGGGTCTAAGAGGCAAGCAGGCCTCAAGAATGATGCCAGATTTTTGGTTTGAGCAAGTGGAAGGGTGGGGTTGATATCAATAGAGATGTAAGGGTTTGTGGGGAGGGGATAAGGCTTTGGAAGTGGAGATAGATGCCTCTTAGACATCCAAGTGAAGATGTGGGAAGACCATTTTGAAAATATCGCTAAGCATCCGATGTGCAAGTTCTTTAAAGACTTTCGCTGCCGTGGGAAGACACCTTTATCTCGCTCAAAGGAAAGTGCTGAGAGTACCTTATCTTACAAGCTGATTTGGTGTAAAATGTTCGGCTCTTTGTGAGAAAGCATTGCATAACTGTCCTTAAATCTTGTTCTATTATGTGTAAGTTTTTTGTTGGAGGGTTGCGGAGGGAAAAAGGACTAGGAAGGGGAGCATTCTCAAGAAAAATAGCTATGAATATTAGTCATCGGGAAGTGACTACACTCTCCATGTTAGAGCCTCCAGCATAGCCCTTCGCCGCCAGCACGGAATTGCTCTCACAGTGGGTCCCAGTTTCCAAATTAAGGGGAGAGGCTTTGTCACCAGGGAAGCCTTCCAGCTCAGCTTTCCAGCTCTTTCTCTTTTGAACAAAGGAGTGAGAACACAAGAGAAATGACCCAGAGAATCATTTAGGACACAAAGCTTGAGATAAGAGGATTTTCTGTTTCAGGCCCCTGTTATCTTTTTCTGAAAAGAAGGCTCAGGAAGACAAGGTCTGCTCTCCGGTGCCCTGCCCAGTAGGCAGAGCCTGGCATCCGCCCGGGGGCACAGCAGCCTCACATCTCAGGTGTTTGACAAGTGTCAGGTCCAGTTCCCCTTGGCTGAATAGGTGTCGGAGTGGATGGGAGCAATACAGGGTGTCCCCCCAAATGTATACACACTTTAACAGCTGATAGATAGCTCAGTTGCTGTTTCTTTCTTTTCAGATTTAATGCACTGGAATTAATAATTATTCAAAGTGTGTATATATTGTTGGTAACACCTGTATGTATGACCATGGGCAGAAGAAAGGAGGCAAAAGGAAATCAGAACGATGCAGACATTTCTAAGAGATTGAAAATAAAATCTTTTAAGCTTTGTTCAAGTCCAATGACACATGGTGTTAGTATAATTTTTATTGTACAGAAAATAAGCTATTCACGTGGCATACAAATTCTATAACCAGGAAATGAAAGTAGCATTATTATCACTATTTTGCATATGTGGAGACTGAGGCCCAGGTTAATTTTGCAAAGATCCACCTGTTCTAGGGATTGCATATATTCTTAGTGAGGTATCATTAACATACAGTAAGAAATTCAAGTCTTAAGTGGGCAGTCTTGTGTCTCTCTCTACAGATACGACTTTTTGGCATTCTACTGCCAAGATCAAGATACAAAATTTTCATTATGTTAGAAGCAATAAAAACTGGGTCCATTTGCCTCAAATAGGGCATCTGTAATGAAAAGAAAAAAATAATCATTCATTTAATCTTAAAGACAATTTCTTTTGTGCCAGCTTCCATGGTATTATACATTATCAGAGTTTGTGCAATAAGCTTTGCAAGCAAAGTTAGTGGCACAGATGGAGATAGTGATCAGGTTTGACACTCTTGTTCTCATTTTAAATAGTTTGACATATTTGGAAGACGTTGAAATAGAATGTGATATTTGATGGACAGGGGATTGAAAGTTATTGAGTTGATCTTTTTTTTTTTTTCAGATCAAGCACTATTTTTTTTTCACTTGAAAGATTTTGAGAGCCAATTTGATAGCTATGAGTGGTTCTTAAGTTGTGCCTTTGTATGCTATGACCAGAATTCTGAGCACAGGGAACTTTAAACAGCAGAGAAAAATAAAGAATACTAATTTGTTCAAGGAAATACGGGAATTCAGACTAAAACTAGGTGTGCGTCTAGACCAGATGCTAATAGAAAGCTGAGCTTTCTTTCATTGCTTGAATGTCTTGACTCCAATCAGACAATCCATTGTGGAGAATTTCGGAGTGTTTCAGTGGAAAAGAGGCCACCAGTTTAGAGATGCGTCACAGGGCCTGAGTATCAATTATCTTTAGGTCTTTGCAGGTGCATTTCTTGAGTTAAATAACCTTAGAGGTTTTCTGAGTTACCCAGTACCCATCCTTTAAGAGAATACTCTGAATTCTTAGAATTTTTAAATTTTGAAATGAGTGCATCAATCTTAGAATACGCTTATGCTTTTGAACTTTTGAGCAAACTGTAGATGTAGGTACACATGGCTCATATACTCTCTTCCATGGAATTTTCAAAGTCAAACTGAAAGTTAATGGGGCTGATGTCAACCTTGAGTCTAAATGAGATATTCTCTAGTAGAACTCACTTTTTTTCTACCTCCCCAATCTGCCCCTCTAGGTCTCAAAAATATTTTTGGCTGTTAATATGTTCATTCAACTTGATCAGTATAATACACTATGAACATTAATAGTATTGGTTTTATAACTATGCACGTTTCTGTGAATAAATTTAACTAAACTTTTGGAACCACTTTTGTATTCTTTCTAATCAATGAACACTTCTAAAAGGCTCCCCTCTCAAAAGATTTCTGATTGCATAGCTCCCTTCCCCTCTGGTAACCACCATACTGTTGTCTGTGTTTCAAGTTTTGTTCATTGCTTTCAGTTTTATATCTTGTCTGTGAGTGAAGTCATATGGTTCCTAGCTTTTTCTGCCTGACTTATTTCGCTGAGCATGATATTCTCAAGTTCCATCCATGTTGTCAAAAATGGCAGTATTTCATCTTTTCTGACGGCCGAGTAGTATTCCATTGTGTAGATGTACCGCATCTTCTTTATCCAGTCCTCTATGGAAGGACACTTTGGTTGTTTCCACGTCTTGGCCACCATGAATAATGCTGCAGCAAACATAGGGATGCATATATCTCTGCGGATAAAATGGTTTCAGCCACTTGTAAGATGAGAGCTATTGGGATGACCTCTGCCAGGTGACAGCTTCTTCCAAAATTCCAGTGCTTCTGAGGCTCAAGGGCAGGCTCTTGGGCTGGTGGAGAGACATTGGGAGAAGGGTCGCTGTGCACTCAGGAGGGTCTGGACCCCCTCTCACCTTGCCCATCTGCAGCCCTTAACCTTTGCTGCACAGCACCACGTACCTGCCCGCAAGACGTGCCAGGGTTTGACTAAGATTGGGGCCATCAAGATGAAGAACTAAATAAGCTTGCATAGGTGAGCAATTCCTTTTTATTCATCGCAACTCCACCCGTTTCCCACGATCCATTGCAGCAGGTCATTGTGTCACACCAGCAGGTCAATGTGAGAACCGGTGCCTCTTTTCCCACTCGCATAGCACTTTATTTAAATGCGGCAGAACTGAACTAAATAGGAGCAGAGGCCCTTCCTATGGGGACCACTTGCCTGTGCATAGAGGTGGGGAATTGGGGATTGCTGACCCACTGGGGGTGGGAATAGGATTCCTTTAATCTCAGGAATTCCTGGTAGAATGACTGGGTCAGCTAGTGATTTGATTTGAGGGGGGGCTGTGCTAGAAACCACCTCTCCCCAAGTTCCCTTCTAGTTTTTGGACTCGGCCATTAAAGTATTTTTCTAATGGTTAATGCCGTTGGTCTGAAAACATACCTATTAAAATATGGATCCTCCTACCCCCCTATCCTCCCAAGGTGTGACTTATGTATGTTATCATCATACATTTGAATCCGAGGAGTGTTATTTAACTCATCAGATGGACTTCAGTTAATCCACAGAGACTGACGTTGCTAGGACCGATGGAAAGAACGGCAGAACCAGGGTTTCTGGGCACAAAGCTCTTTGCATGAAGGGTTTGGGAACCTGTAAAGGGCAGCTTTGTTCTCCCAGGAGGCTGACACGTGGGATCAGAGGTATTAAAAAAAAGAACCCACACCCAGAACTATTTCCTGCCTGGTTTTAACTCTGGGCAATTGTAACCTTTGCTGTTAAAATTCCCACTGCAAGAGACTGGGCACTGATGTTGAAAGCTAGTTGGTAAAAGTTGGTAAGTGCTTTCTTATACCTAATTTATATGTGCTTCATATCAAAATTTTAAGCGTGGTCCTGAACGGTATCTATACTAAAGGAAAAAGATAGCAATGAACTCAGGTTAGAGAGGATCCATGATAATTCTGCACATTTATTATTAAACTTTGATTTTAGGATAAGAGAGGAATTTCTTCCAGAACCAAAAATCACTCATTTATCTAAGCATGATGACTGAAGAAAGACATATATGCCATGCTTTAATATTTTTTTAGTTAATCATGGATATATATATGAAATACATGGAAGTTCGTATTAGGTTTTGAATTTGATAGTTGTAAGAGTTCTGGAGTTTTATTTTTTTTATTTTTTATTTTTTTAAATATATTTTATTGATTTTTTACAGAGAGGAAGGGAGAGAGATAGAGAGTTAGAAACATCGATGAGAGAGAACCATCGATCAGCTGCCTCCTGCACATCTCCTACGGGGGATGTGCCTGCAACCCAGGCACATGCCCCCGACCGGAATCGAACCTGGGACCCTTCAGTCCGCAGGCCGACGCTCTATCCACTGAGCCAAACCGGCTTTGGCGAGTTCTGGAGTTTTAAAACGAAAAAGTTCCCTTAATTCATTTCTATTTTTAATATTTCAGAAGACAGAAAATATATAGGAATCTTTGGTATGTCCTAAAATTACTTTAAGTACTATTATGAAACTTAATATGGTATGCTTATCTAATTAATCAGATCTGATGAGTGGCTGGCTTGTAATCAGAGTGATGTAATACTGAAGACATTTTTTTCAAGGCTAGACATGCAGTTGACTTATTAAGTAATTTCTATTTACCATTGTGTTCCCGCCTGTACTTCAGAGACCTCAGGAGGTAAAAATAGATTAACCATTACATTTTTGCTTTGAAACCCACAGAGCCCTGTACATCCATCTGAAATGAAATGTAATAGGGAGGACACATACCTACGTTGCATGGTTTAGATCATCTAAATGCTTCTGCAGGGGTCAGTGACTCTAATTGCCATCTTGGATTTTATTCTTGAAAATCTGTTGTCAGAAATCTACGTTTTGTACACCAATAAATGTTTGTTGAAAAAAAGGAAAGGAAATGGTTACCACGGAGAGCTAGGCATCAGTGCAAGGGAAAGAAATGTCCATGGAGTCTTCAGTACCTAGAATGTTTGCTCAGTCTCCACGGTTGGCATTTTGTCCCTTTAGTGTTGGGTGGGGAAGGGGTCTGTGTGTGAGCACAGTGAAGGTGATGAGAAAGAAGAGATGAAAATCAAAGATGTCTAGACACTATAAGTTCCCTGTGTTTGTTTTTTAAAATATATTTTATTGATTTTTTGACAGAGAGGAAGGGAGAGGGATAGAGAGTTAGAAACATTGATGAGAGAGAAACATCGATCAGCTGCCTCCTGCACACCCCCTACTGGGGATGTGCCCACAACCAAGGTACATGCCGTTGACCGGAATCAGACCTAGGACCCTTCAGTCCACAGGCCGATGCTCTATCCACTGAGCCAAACCGGTTAGGGCCCCTGTGTTTTTTCATAAAAAGAAAATAAACGTCTTAATTTTCTTCTAGTAGAAAAAAAAAAGGAAGGAAAAATGAGTAAGACCTTAAACCATAGCAGTGCATCTCTGGCAAAGATATTGAAAATGGAGATAATATCTGTGTGTATACTATCTTTTGTGCCCATTGCTAAATAAAATCTTGATACCAAGTTTATTACATCATTTCTTTAAAATGTCTTACTATTCATCATTACTGTAGGAGCCAAGTGCTGTATATCTGAAAGTTAGGATGGATGTATCTATGGTATGACTCATGGAGTCTATAAGACCACTCAGCATTTCATCACACATGACCAATCTTATCTCCTATCATTCTTCCTTAGAGACCCAGGGTAGCTTCTTGAGTTCCAGGGTAACTATCAACAAAAGGGTGTAAACAAAAGCTTACTAGCGTTGCCTTGGCAGATAAAGGAATTTTTCCCTTATGAGCCTGGTTTCTGAACTGACTCACCTTGGTGCTTGGTTGTAAATTGGGTGGGTGAGAAGAACTTGCCAAAATGCAAATTGAACGAATGTCTTAGACTATTTAGGAGGGTTAGGGAGGTGGGGGGTTGGGAAGAATCAGTTTCTAAAAGCTCCCATGGCAAGATTATCTACTCGTATACCAACATGCTTGATTTCTTAATTTCAGCTCCAGAATTAAAAACACACACACACAAACTTGACTCTTAAAAGACTTTCACATAACAGCTTTTGTGAAAATGTTTTCTGGATAGTAATACATTAAATTTGTAGATGCACCATTAATTCACAAGATGGACTACTTACTAACTCTCTACTCGAATGCCAGAGATTCTTATTGGATTACTTCTAGGTCATACACATCATTGTCAATCACTGTAGAAGTGAATACTAGCCTATCACCTGGCTGGACGTGAGTTACATTGATAAACACAATGCAGTGAAGGGAGTTCTAGAGTCTGAGAACCTAGATGGAGGGCCTTCACACTCACTGGGTATGGTTAAGCTCAGAACTTGATCTCTGGTTCCTGTATTCTCTGCATTTTCACCTCCAGATGGGAGACTGTGACGGTTAGTCCTCTGCTGGGATGAGTAAAAACTTCCTCATTGAAGACACTAGAGCAGTGGTTCTCAATCTTGGCTGCACATTAGAATCACCTGGGAATCTTTTGAAAATCTTGATTTCTGGGCCTCATCCTCTGGAATTCTGTTTTCTTTGTTATGGGGTGAGTGGCCCCACCCCTTAACAAAGAAACAGAATTTCCGGAGGATGAGGCCCAGAAATCAGGATTTTAAAAAGATTCCCAGGTGATTCTAATGTGCAGCCAAGGTTGAGAACCACTGCCCTAGAGGGAATCTTTCCTTGATTATGAAAACGCCCTCTGTCCTTTCGAAGAACAAAGCAAAAATGTAGAGTTCACAAATAAAATGAAATCTGATATGTGTTGTTCAAATGTTCTCTTTTAAACGACATTTCAAAATCATATTTTCTTAGGTATCTATACTCAAACCAATTTTCAAAAAGGAGGATCCACTGATATTTCAGTGAATTGTATTTTTATTTTCACTGGACATCACTGGGAATAAAAATTGGGGGCCATCATGATGAGCTACTTCTTAAATCATGAAAATGACTTTCCAGGTTATTCATATACTAGAGGCCCAGTGGACGAAATTCATGCACTCGAGGGAGGAGGGGTCCCTCAGCCTGGCCTGTGCCCTCTCAGTCTGGAGCCCTCAGGGGATGTCCAACTGCTGCAGAGGTGGGAGAGGCTCCCGCCACCACTGCTGGGCTCGCCAGCCGTGAGCCCAGCTTCTGGTAGAGTGCACTAACCACCAGGGAGCAGCTCCTGCATTGAGCGTCTGCCTCCTGGTGGTCAGTGCAAGTCATAATGACCAGTCGTTCTGCTGTTCAGTCAATTTGCAAATCAGCCTTTTATTATATAGGATTTTCAATTCTTTGAACTTGAGTGGCCTTCATGAGAATTAAGTTCATAATTTTTGTAATTACTCTTGTTTTAGATGATTATTCCAAGAGATTTTGCTGAACATTTTTATCACAGTTGACATTTGCATGCCCCTGCCTATCAGATTCCATCCCAGGATAATTCACCAAAAATGTGTCATGGTGACAGGACTATGACAGGCAGGCACCTTTTTACATTTTATAGCTTTGAAGTGAGTGACTTTGCCATCCTGGGTAAGAAAGAAGTGAGAAGAACCTTGAATTTTCCCCTCACTGGATACAGAACACAAATGAAAAGCTTCAAAAAATTTTAAAAAGAAAACCCACCCAAACTGACTTTTGCTGCTAAATGGCCATCTTTCAGGGTTTGAACACAATTGCAGGTGCCCTCAGGCATCCAGTGTGTAAGGTCAGTGTCATTCTACTCAAAAGCTGAGGGAAGTCCAGTGACCCAGCAGGAAGTTGGCAGGGACTTCATCTTGTGTTTTGACTTCATCTGGAGCTTTCTTATGCTCCATTCTAGACTATGCTGCCATTGGTTCAGCTGTGAGCTGTGTAATCCAAATCTTAGATCAATGTCAACGATGCTGAATGTCCACCTTCCTTTCCATTGAGAAAAATCCTAAAGTGAGGCAGAGTGTGTAAAAGAACAGTAATCCAAGTCTATGTGGTATATGGTAGAAAGATATTATTTTTTTTAAACTTTTTAAAAAGACCGGAACCGAACCCGGGACCTTTCAGTCCTCAGGCCAACGCTCTATTCACTGAGCCAAACCGGTTTCGGCAAAAGATATTATTTTGTAGAATAGATTTGTTTCAGTAGAGTTGACTGTAAAATACGTTTCCATGAAGCACACTGGTAGATTTTTGTACTGACTCCTATTTTTAAGTCAGTTTGAGGGGCTTTTCAAGATTCTTTTGTGAGTGTTGAATTGAAGGTTTCTTATTAGATTTTTTATGGTTGGGAAAACATTCTGAAGTGCTATCAGCATCTTTTTTTTTTTAACATGTTAGATTTTTTTAAAAAGTCCATTTCTATACTGACTTCCATTTTTCACTTGACATATCCCTTGAAATGTGACGAGATAGAAATGGAACATCTGGCAGTCTGCTGGTGACATGCTGGCCCATGTGGCTTTTGTTTACCGGACTGGCGGAGGAAGTTTTATTTGTGGGATATTGGAATTCCAGTGTGACAGTTTATTCTGTTTTTGCAGTGTGTCCTAGTGCCCCGTTTCAACCTTCATTGGCTCCTCGGCTCCTCCGTTTCCTCTCCTGTTGTTTCTGTTACATCTCAGAAATATTCAGAGCTCTCACGCTCTTCCTCCTTGAGTAAGAGTACAGCGACAAACAGAGCCAAAGCAAAATCTGACTTCCCCACTAGGTCCCATGTTGGATGGGATAATGAGCTGACGGTAATTAGTGGGTGACCCACACTGTATGATTGGAGAAGGTCCTGAGAAATACCCTCTGGTCAGAATAGATGTCTTACTCGTGGTTCAGTCATAGTGTCTGCTTCCTGGATATGAGGTTTCTTTCTTTGAATCTAGAAAAGAGTACAGCGACAAACAGAGCCAAAGCAAAATCTGACTTCCCCAGTACGTCCCATGTTGGATGGGATGAGCTGACGGTAATTAGTGGGTGACCCACACTGTATGATTGGAGAAGGTCCTGAGCAATACCCTCTGGTCAGAAAAGATGTCTCACTCGTGGTTCAGTCATAGTGGCTGCTTCCTGAATATGAGGCTTCTTTCTTTGAATCTAGAAGGACCCACCTTCCACTTCCAGTCTGTTACTGAAATGCAGTTCCTCCTGGGAGGAGTAATTGATGTGTGTGTGTGTTTTACTAACATCAGCAGCTCGGGCCTAGGGGAGATGAGTTGAGAACTCTTTGAGACGCAGACATCCTAGGAAGGGGAAGGTATTTGGCTTGAGGGATTGTTTTCAAGATTCTTTTATGAAATGTTGTCATTGAAAATGGTTTTAAATTAGATTTTTTTTTAATGGCTGGGAAAAGTACCCTCAAATGCTTAACATGTTATTTTTAATATGTTGCTGGATTTTCAAAAAAACAATTACTTTTACAAGAATGAAAGATAGATGTAGCAGGGAATGAAGTGGAAACAGTCAACTCAGAATTTAAGGTCTTATGAGTCCTGGCCGGGTAGCTCAGTTGGTTAGAGCATCATCCAACACACCAAGGTTGTGGGTTTGATCCCTGGTCCGGGCACATACAAGAATCAACCAATGAATGCATAAATAAGTGTAACAACAAAGCAGTGTTTCTCTCTCTCTCAAATCAATCAATAAAAAAAGCATTAAGGAGGTCTTATCCACCATCTTATCTTGCTTTGTAAATGCCATGTCCCAAGTGAAAAGTTGGAGCTACTTCCCTTGAAGTAAACGCCCTTCCTAATTTGACTTGAATTGACTTCTAGTAAGAAATGATGAGAGTTGGTTTCCACAAAGGATTGCCTATTTTAATTTTGTAATGGAGCCTACTGGGCCAAGAAGCTTAACGCATAGTTTCCGTGCGTGTTAGAATCCTTTGTGTTTCTTTCATTAATTTCCTCCTCAGTCATTTTTTTTATTGGAAGTCAAAGGCACTTGGTAATTATAGAAGTGATTTATTTGATAGCAGTCTGCCTCGTGGGCTTAGGTCGAACAAAGGAAAAGGTGACTGTAAAGGTGACTATGCCCTTTCGGGGAATCTACAGGTGAAAATCGTTGCTATGTGTACGTTAGGAAAATAGTTACCTGGAAGAGGCAACTAATTCACCTTGGGGAGCTTCTAAACTTACCTTAAGATGGTTGTTGCTTTCCTAGTCCTTGATTTATATAAATTACTACCTCTTCCAAAAGTTGATTTCATGTTACTGCCTAAGATTAGCCTTCTGAGAAGGACTACAGTTTATTTTTAAAATCGCTAAGTACATGACAATAAACCCTTTCCAATTTTACTGTCCCTTGTGCAGTGACTCATGATGAACAGTGGGATTTAAGTATCCAACTGAAAAGTCACTGTGTGCAATTCCAGATAAAAAGCAAGTTTGAAAAGGAATGATGGAGAGTAACGGCGGTGAGTGTGGCGGTGCTTGTGTTTCCAAGGAGTAGATACAAAAGCAACAAGTGCTATTTTTAGTACACACTTAATTAAGGAAAAAGGTTTTAGTTCTTGTCAAAGTATATCGTTTGGGTTTAAAATAAAAACTATTTTTGAAAAAGTTCTACCTGTGATAGAATTAAAAACACAAATATTTAGCCGATGTTTTAAAGTAATGTTTATTTGAATGAGTACATTATAAAATTTTAAAGTCTATCAACTGATGTTAATATCAATGTATTAATAGCTTGAGACATTCTATTATTTTACAACTAGAGGCCTAGTGCATGGATTTGTGCACCAGTGGGATCCCTCGGCCTGGCCTGTGCCCTCTCGCAATCCAGGACCCTTCGGGGGATGTTGGACGGCCGGTTTCGGCCTGATCCCCACAGGCCAGGCTGAGGGACCCCACTGGTGCACGGGCCTCTAGTATGCATATAAGATCTTCGATTAATCTCTTCCTGCCTTTCCCTCTTCCCCCTCCCCGCTTCCCTCTGAGATTCATCAGACTGTTCCATGTTTCCATGCCTGTGCATTGAGTGTCTGCCCTCTGGTGGTCAGTGCACGTCATAGCTACCGGTCGAATGGTCATTTAGGCTTTTATATATATAGATGCTTTTGATTTTAGAACCAATTTCTGAATAATACAGGATATCATTTTTCTGACAATCTATAGTTCAGAAAGCTATAGAGAATGATCTTCTTCATAGGGGTATACAGTGTGTCTTGATTCAATTCCAGAAAGCATTTTAGGCCCCAAGTTTAAGTTGTTCTTGAGTCTAGAGTGAGATGACCTACATATGAAACTTAGCCACAGCCCTTAATATTACTGAGACTTCAGGCCAACTGAACTGTGACTATGTTTTCTCATCTGTAAAATGGGTTGATAACAGTACACATTTCACAGGTCATTGTGAGGAATAAATATATGGATTAAGATTAATGAATTATCCTAAGCCCCTGATAGTGTGTCATACATACATTCATATGTACATATTTCTTCTCTTAATTTCTTTAAAAGATATTCCAGTTTCTAAGAACCTATTGATGATGTTAAATGAGGATTTACTTACTGGACATGAACACCTTTTTTTAAAAAATTAAATATATTTTTATTGATTTTGGAGAGGAAAGGAGAGGGAAAGAGAGATAGAAACATCAATGATATTGGTTGCCTCCTGCACGCCCCCCACTGGGGATCAAACCCACAACCTGGGCATGTGTCCTTGACCAGAATTGAACCCAGGACCCTTCAGTCTGCAGGCCAGCACTCTATCCACTGAACCAAACCAACTAGGGCCATGCCTTTGTTTTTAGTAGCTTCTTTCCCATATATACATAGATCATAATCTTTTGCTATCTTTGCTTTTTTTAAAATAAGATATTAAAAAATAAATACTAAACATCCTCTTTATTCCAAATACTTCACTGTACCTATCAAAGAAGAAAGGATATTTTTTACATAAACCATAATACCATTATATAGTAATATCATTGGCTTATATTATCGGCAGTTTCCCCAGTTATACAGTGTTGTTTTATACAGCCACCACCTCCTCCTCTGCAAAAAAACAAGAGCCCATTAAGCGCCACTCATTGCATTTGGTTCTGAAGTTGCTCTAACCTAGAGCGCTGCCCTCACTGACCAACTGCCCTCTTGCCCCCCTTATTTTTTGCATAGTAACTTTTGAACTGTAACTAGCAGGATTGGAGAGACTTCACCTCTTTTTCCATTCATCTTGTCATTGACTCATTGACTCATTTCTAAAAGCTGAACCACTTCTGTGGTTCCAAGCATTCCACTGAAAGCCGGACGTGCGAGAGGAGAACTGTATCTTCCTTATGGAGCGTCAGGAATTATTTGGGAGCAAACATTATTTTTCCAGTGAAAACAAAAGTCCTGAGAATGCCATTAACAACACAAGCACACACAGTCAGCCACCTGCTGAACAGATTGTAGCGAGCTTCTAACCAGAATATGGAGTAGGTTTTGTTTACGGAAACTCCGCTTCAGAGTTTGTGATGAAAAGCCACAGCGTTTCAGCTGCAGGACTCAAGGACATGACTTTCTAAGCTGCAGCTTAAAAACCAAAACATGTGGTCAGGCCCAAGAATGAGGCCCGTCTAACTTAGGCATCTGGACGTGGGATCCAGACCAAACAAACAACCTACAACAGGCAAGAGCCATTCAGAAATGAGCATCACACACACAGTTCTGTCCCACGTGTGGGAAAGGACGAGGACGCTGAGAGATTTCCTTCTGCCCCTGGCGTCTCCCGGAACCTGAGAAAAGCCGGGGGAGGAAACCTGGCAGAGAGGATGACTTGGACAAAGAGCTTGATTCCTTTTTTATTTTTTTAAACATATTTTTATTGATTTCTGTGAGGATGGGAGAGGGAGAGAAGATACAAACATCAGTGATGAGAGAGAATCATGGATCGGCTGCCTCCTGCACACCCATTAACAACACAAGCACACACAGTCAGCCACCTGCTGAACAGATTGTAGCGAGCTTCTAACCAGAATATGGAGTAGGTTTTGTTTACGGAAACTCCGCTTCAGAGTTTGTGATGAAAAGCCACAGCGTTTCAGCTGCAGGACTCAAGGACATGACTTTCTAAGCTGCAGCTTAAAAACCAAAACATGTGGTCAGGCCCAAGAATGAGGCCCGTCTAACTTAGGCATCTGGACGTGGGATCCAGACCAAACAAACAACCTACAACAGGCAAGAGCCATTCAGAAATGAGCATCACACACACAGTTCTGTCCCACGTGTGGGAAAGGACGAGGACGCTGAGAGATTTCCTTCTGCCCCTGGCGTCTCCCGGAACCTGAGAAAAGCCGGGGGAGGAAACCTGGCAGAGAGGATGACTTGGACAAAGAGCTTGATTCCTTTTTTATTTTTTTAAACATATTTTTATTGATTTCTGTGAGGATGGGAGAGGGAGAGAAGATACAAACATCAGTGATGAGAGAGAATCATGGATCGGCTGCCTCCTGCACACCCCACACCGGGGATTAAGCCACTTGCCCTGTCCAGGAATCGAACTATGACCTTCTGGCATAGGTCGATGCTCAACCACTGAGCAACACCAGCTGGGCAGAAGTGATCTGTTTTTATTTTTATTTTTTATTGGATTGATTGGGGTGACCTTGGTTAAAACAGTTATGTAGATTTCAGGTGGTGTGCAATTCTATAATACATCATCTGTATATTGTAGTGTATGTTCATCACCATTTATCCCCCTATGCAGAAGTGATCTTCAAGGAGGGCTGTGTGTGAGGGGTGAGAGTGGTGGGGATTAATCTTGTTTCCCGAATTAATCTATTGATTAATTGATTTTGAGCTATTGAGTAAGGGGCCTGATTTTCCTAGGAACTTCTGTTTCTTTTTTTTCTTTTTTTTAAAAATATATTTTATTGATTTTTTTACAGAGAGGAAGGGAGAGAGATAGAGAGTTAGAAACATAGATGAGAGAGACACATCTGAGAGAGACACATTGATCAGCTGCCTCCTGAACACTCCCTACTGGGGATGTGCCTGCAACCAAAGTACATGCCCTTGACCGAAATCGAACCTGGGACCCTTCAGTCCCCAGACCAATGCTCTATCCACTGAGCCAAACCGGTTAGGGCGGAACTTCTGTTTCTTTAAATATTTTTCAAAGTATTTCTGTTTTAAAATGCCATGGTCCTAGTGGGTTATTTTATGAAGAGTTGCCGTTTATTTTTAAAGACTATATGGACAATCCTGCTGAGGTCTTTCTCCCAGTAAAGGCATATTAAGAATGAGGATTTTTTGCATAAGTGTGGGCTAGAATCACTCCCTCCCTCTAATGACAGGATGGCAT
>NW_005370824.1:0-761 GCF_000412655.1 Myotis brandtii | reverse complement strand
TAATAAAGGCCATAAAAACAAAAGGAAATTTGCCGTATCTGTGTGATTGTGTTGTTTGGAGCATTGTCCCATACACCAAAAAGTTGCAAGTTCGGTTCCCAGCCAGGGTACATACCTAGGGTGTGGGTTCAGTTTCTGGTCAGGGTGCGTGCAGGAGGCAACCAATTGATGTGTCTCACATCAATGTCTCTCTTACTCTTTCCTGTCCTCTCTCTCTAAAATTAATAAAAACATACCGTTGGTGAGGATTTAAGAAAAAAATAAGTTTTACCTTTTATAACAGAATGGATGAACCTGGAGAGTATTTTTAAAAATTTTTTTTTCTTTTATTTTGTTTTATTATATATTTTTTAGCCTGGAGAGTATTATGCTATGTGAAATAGGCCAGTCAGAGAAAGAAAACTACCATATTATTTCACTTATATGTGGAATCTAATGAACAAAACTAAGTAACAAAATGTAAATAGACTCATAGATTCAGAGGACAGACTGACAGCTGTCAGAGGGAAGGGTTTGGGGGGCTGGGTGAAAAAGGTGAAGGGATTAAGCATAAAACCCCCCTCATAGACACTGACAACAGAATGGTGATTACCAGAAGGAAAAGGGTGTGGGGTGCAGTAGATGAGGGTAAAGGGTTTCAGGATAAAAGTTGATGGAAGGAGACTTGACTTGGGGTTGTGAGCACACAATACAATATACATATGATGTATTATAGAACTGTACACTGAGCTCTAGCCAGTTTGGCTCAGTGGATAGAGCGT
>NW_005370823.1:0-2654 GCF_000412655.1 Myotis brandtii | reverse complement strand
TTTACAGATGGAGAGAATGAGGCTCAGGGAAGCTGTGCGACTCGTCCAAAATCTCACAGCTCAAAAGGGCAGGTGAGAATTTAAACTCAGGCCTGTCTGCCCAGAGTCTGAGCCCTGAGCCAGTGCGCCAGGCTGAGCAGCTGGTGTCGGGCATGGCATCCTTCGGGCCTGTCTGTGCTGCAGTTCTGGGTCTCAGTCTCTCCCTTCACATTTCTATCTCCAACAGGTTATTCAAAGCCGAGGCTTGAGTGAATGTAGGTCTTAACTGCAGGTTGCAGTAAGTATGAGGTGCAGGTGGCCAAAAATCTAGCACCCAGGCTCCCTGGAGTGCCATGACTCCTTACTGGCCTGGGAAAGTGAGTCATTAAGAACATGGGCCTGGGAGACAGCACGGCAGGATGGCTTTATTCTTACTGGTTGGGAAATTTTTAAGATGTTGTATTCATCCAACATCTCTTGGGCTTAATGTATTCTTCTTAAAACTGGGGGTTGGAAGTAAGTGAGGGTTAATCCATAACCCAGTTGGCTGGAAATGTACACATCAGTAGGAATAATGTGCCTGAATCCCGTGACGGGACACAGGTTTACAATCAGCTGGGATGCAGTGCTTTTTCTCAGACATCCCTGTCTCATCCCTGCGGTACTTGTGTAAAGGGAGACAGCAGAGTGAAAAGCGCAAGGCCACCTTTGGACGATCCAGGAAGTCTGGGACTCATTCACAACCAGGCCACCAACAATGAGGCAAGAACTGGGTGGGGGCCTTTCAGGATCCAGGAGTAAAACTCACTCCCCTGGGTTCATATAACTCTTACTTAAATGTAAGGATAAAAGTGAAAATATAAAGCATGCATTTAGTTGGTTATCATGGGAATAATAGCATTATAAAACAAATTACAACATGGGAATCTGAGAACCTTTCATTTCATCTTCTCTCTGTCTGTCCATGCAAGCTGGCTGTGTTTCTGACAATACAAAATTCTCAAAGACCTTCAACTCTAGGAAATTTTCTTGTATTATTTTAAAAAATAACTATCCCCCCTAATTTTCTGTTACATCTTAAACTCTTATTAGTGGAATGTTGAAGTTCTCAAAGTAATCTGCCATGTTTATTGTTTTCTCTTATATTTTATATCTTTGGGTATTTATTGTGTTTCAGGTGACATCTTCCCAAATTTTCTAATAAATTATTTTATTTTAGTAATAACACTAATTTTTAAGAATGTTTCCTATTCTGTCGTTGCTCCTTTTTCCATATTCTTGTTTATGGGTGCAGAATCTCTCTACACTGTGACATACGAATTTGAATTTTCAAACTGTTTTCTGTATCTGTCACATCTGTTTTCTCTAGAACAGGTGTTTTTCTTCTACTCCCCTCCTTCCTTCTCCTCTTCTTCTTTTTATTCTTACTTTTTTTTTTAAATATATTTTTTTTTTGTTTTCAGGGAGTTTTTAAACATCAATGATGAGAGAGAATCATCGATCGGCTGCCTCCTGCACGCCCCCCACTGGGGATCAAGCCTGCAACCCAGGCACGTGCCCTCGGCCGGAATCGAACCTGGGACCCTTCAATCCGCAGGCCGATGCTCCATCCACTGAGCCAAGCCGGGCAGGGCCTTCTTTTTATTCTTAATATTCCTTCTTAATCCATGCTATTGGTTTTCCTCAAATGTCTGACACCCTGTGAAGGGCCATGCTCATATGTAGGGGTCCTCTCTCTGTCTGTTCTCTGGCTTCTCACCTGAGTGGTTGGGGTGACTCTGGCTTCCATGAACGTGGAGGGGTCATGTGAACAAATGGCCTCCTCTGAAGGAGCAAGGGTCAAGAACACCTCCCCAGCTACCAGAATAAAGCTGACTTCACGCTCTGTGGACGGTGTGGGAAGTTCTTTGGTGTATTTCCCTCTGGAGAGAGTTCATCTCTCTCTTCCTCTGTTGCAAAGCTCTGGAGTTCCCCCGATCCCTCTCGCCATGGCCCTTTTCCAAGCAGCGCTCCTATTCTGTTTACTATTACTTCCTGCAGGTCTCACTTTCTGCCAGGTGGGAAGGAGGGAGCAGAGCACCGCCCCTGCCATGGCTGTCCCAATTTGGAGCTGGGCTCTGTCAAGAAAACCACTCCCTTCTCTGCCAGAAGTACAGCTCTCCTCCCTGCCAAGCCTTCTACACATGTTCCAGCTTCCTCTCCTGTTACTTCAGTTTACCCACTCATATAATCCCCGTTTACTTTCTCTTCAGGAAATTCAGAAAAAAAAATCTGATCTGCTTATAGTACCCTTACTGTTTTCAATGCTGCCATAGGTATTTTTCCTGTTAAATTTAGCCACCATTTCAATCAAATCTTGAGAGGAAGGGAAGGATATGAAATACACTCAATTTACCATCTTGAATTTGGAGATACAACCTGAACTCTTGATGATCTCAGGGCTTTACAATCTTGGCCAGGTGGTTAGGTGGAACATGGTTAAAATTCTGATGTAGAAACCTTAGGAATACCTGCCCATTGAGATCTGACTATAACTACTTGTCAGTCTGCTTCAATGTGCTTCCGTAGGTAACTGTTTTATTTTTCTCCCCTTTCTTACCTGCATTAGACATAGAGTAAATATTTCCCACACCCTGGGAACATTTGAAGATTAAGTCCTCTCTGCTTTGAAGGAA
>NW_005370822.1:490-1049 GCF_000412655.1 Myotis brandtii | reverse complement strand
CCTTTTATTATAATAAAATAGAACATATTGTAGAAAACATATACTGCTATAAATATTAGTCTGCCTCAAATGAATATTACATTTCTGTGTTTATAACATTGTCTAACACTAAGAAGAATTCAAGAAGCATAATCAATGAGCATTCCTTGAAGAATAAAACACAATAAAATGTGAGGCTATGTTAGAAATGCTAGCATGCAGAATATGCTGATTTTTTGAGGTATATTTTTCACTAAATTCTTGAAAATTTTTTAAGTCTTATACACATCTATGTTTTAAATTAATGACAGAAGTCGAACTTGTTTATATTTTCAAATATATCCAGCATTTAAATAATAACCAATTAAATTTTTGTTTTTTTTTAACTAGATGGCTTATATCATGTCCATACAAGCATAGAGATTAAGTGCCTTGTAAAGCCAATCACATTTATTTATATACTAGAGGCCCGGTGCACAAAAATTTGTGCACTCAAGGGGTCCCTCAGCCCGGCCTATGCCCTCTCGCAGTCTGGGACCCCTCAGAGGATGTCCACCTGCTGGCTTAGGCCCGCTCCCTG
>NW_005370822.1:0-354 GCF_000412655.1 Myotis brandtii | reverse complement strand
AGCCATCAGCCTGGCTTGTGGCTGAGCAGAGCTCCCCTTGTGGGAGCGCACTGACCACCAGGAGGCAGCTCCTGCATTGAGCCTGCCCCCTGGTGGTCAGTGTGTGTTACAGTGACCAGTCATTCCCAGTTGTTCTGCTGTTAGGGTCAATTTGCATATTACCCTTTTATTATATAGGATAGAGGCCTGGTGCACGGGTGGGGGCCATCTGGTTTTCCCTGAAGGGTGTTCCACATCAGGGTGGGGGTCTCGCTGGAGTGTCTGGCCAGCCACGGTGAGGGGCAGATGGCTTTTTGCAGGCTGGTCAAGCCTCCCAATGGGGACCCTCACCCCATGGTAGTGTGGCCAGCCTGG
>NW_005370821.1:0-327 GCF_000412655.1 Myotis brandtii | reverse complement strand
AGTCCTATCTAATAAAAAAGTAATATGCAAATTGACCGTCACTCCAACAGATAGCCCCCATGTGGACACAAGATGGTCAGCAGGGGAGGGCAGTTGGGGAAGATCAGGCCTACAGGGGGAGGGCAGCAAGAGAGGACCAGGCCAGCAGGGGAAGGCTTGGGGAGGACCAGTCCAGTAGGGGAGGGCAGTTGGGGGGGGGACCAGGCCAGCAGGGGAGGGCAGTTGGGGGCAATCAGGCCAGCAGGGGAGCAGTTAGGTATCGGTCAGGCTGGCAGGGGAGTGGTTAGGGTCTGATCAGGCTGGCAGGCAGAAGCGGTTAGGGGCAAT
>NW_005370820.1:513-723 GCF_000412655.1 Myotis brandtii | reverse complement strand
TATCCTGCTACATTGCCGAATTCATTAATTAAGTCTAGTTTATTGTTGGAGTCTTTGGGGTTTTCTATGTACAATGTCAATTCATCTGTGAATAAGGACAGTTTTACTTCTTCTTTTCCAATTTGGATGCCTTTTATTTCTTCTTCTTGTCTGATCGCAACGGCTAGTACTTCCAGTACTATGTCGAACAGGAGTGGTGAGAGGGGGCAT
>NW_005370820.1:0-419 GCF_000412655.1 Myotis brandtii | reverse complement strand
TATGTTGAGGTATGATCCTTCTATTCCCACCTTGCTGAGAGTTTTTATCAAAAATGGGTGTTGGATTTTGTCAAATGCTTTTTCTGCATTAATTGATATGATTATATGGTTTTTATCTCTCAGTTTGTTTATGTGGTGTATCACATTTATCGATTTGCGGATATTGTACCATCCTTGCATCCCTAGAATAAATCCCACTTGGTCGTGGTGTATGATCTTTCTAATGTACTGCTGGATTAGATTTGCTAGAATTTTGTTGAGGATTTTGGTGTCTATGTTCATGAGGGATATTGGCCTGTAAATTCTCTTTCTTTGTATTGTCTTTATCTGGTTTTGGAATTGGGGTAATGCTGCCTTCGTAGAAAGAGCTTGGAAGTGTGCATTCTTCTTGAATTTTTTGGAATAGTCTGAGGAAGATA
>NW_005370819.1:93629-95548 GCF_000412655.1 Myotis brandtii | reverse complement strand
TCTGGGGCTTAGAGTAAAGAAGGAAAAATCTAGAAGGAAGAGAACAGCTAAGGAAATGGTTAATACAGAAAAAGAGGGGGGTAAGTTGGCAGGGAAAGCAGACCAGAAGTTTTGTTGATTTTTACTTATCTGCTGGACTCAAGGCCGAAAGCTTCTACTAAGCACAGTAAGTTTTTCTCTGCCCCGTTTTGTTCTCTTTAACCCTTCCAAGACTAAATTAGATGGATACAGTATACTTGAAATTGCATGGGGAAGGAAGCACCTGCTCTTAGTAATCTAAGAAATACTGGCTGTTTATTTTATAGTAATCATTAAAGGATTGAGGTTTCTAGAAATAAGGAATTACTGAATAGAAAATCTGAGGCATGGCTATGCATTTTTTAAAAACATAGAAAAAAGGTTTAAAAGCTAATTTGAAAATATGCAATTTAGAAAGGTTATGTATATAATAAAAAGAAAAAGATAAATATTAAAAAAATTAATTGAATAATACAATAAACCAGAAAGGGACTGGCAAGAAAAATCAGAAAATCTTAAGGCAGGTCAGTGGCTTTTTTTCCTTATGCAATTCCTCCAAAATTTAGCAATGCTTAATAAATCTTGGCAATACATTTCTTTGCATAAATTCAATAAGACTGGTTCCTAATAATGATTTTATTAATGGAAAACTTTAACTGGAGTGTCATGTTTTAAAGAAACCTGTCTAGAATCTGAAGACTTAAAGCCAATAAAAGTGCCACAGAAAAAGCCTGGTATCTTGCTTGGTAGCCCTGAAGATGGCCGGCGCTGGAGCGTCAGGCTCATGCCCTACCATCACTGGCGGTTGGTCAGAGTAGAAGGGGAGCAAGGTACCCCCATGCACTCTGGGCTGTGACGAGTAGGAGGGCTACTGAGATGGGCCTTGAAGCAAGGACAATGAGCAGCAGATACTACAGGCAGGCCTGATGGCAGCTGGATGGCTTGGCTTCCTGGCCCTACGGGGCACATTAAAATTCAGTCATGAAATTCCAGCAAAGGTAGTCAGTTACCATTCTTGTTGTGTTTATGCAAACAATCAGGCCAAATTGAATACAGTAAATAAATTGGTATTTTAATGAACGGAGGGGTAATTTTAAGGAGGAAAACTCTATTTCAATGGAGGTTATTAAAAACTGAAATGTTTTCTTTCCCTCCCACCAGACCATTTGTTACAGTTTGTCTCCACCAGGTCACAAGCCCACCTCCTTCTATGCCCAGGCCTCATCGTCCCTCTCACAGATAGCAAGGATCTCTTGGCTCTGAGAGAAACTTCTGACCCTCCTCAGCTCGAAGTAGTTACAGAAGAAAATTCAACGCCCATTTTCCCTGAAAGAATTCAGAGCCAGGATCCTTGAGGTAATATAGTAGCAGTTAGACAGACATGAGCAGAGCAAGGACGATGGGCCAGCTGGCACTGACTCCCCAGAAGCAAGAGGGAACTAGGCTGCAGACGAAGCTGCCCGGGAGGCTGCCCTAAAACCAGTGGGGCCTTTACAGGTTCTAGTGACTCTTCCAGACCCTGAACTACTCATCTCACCAGTTTACTCAAGTTCTTTCAGACTTTACAGTCTACCCAGAAAGCAGACCAGAAGCACGTCCGAGGTGATCTGCCTGTATCCGGTTCATCCCTTCCAACCTGATGACTCTGTTTGGGTAAAGAAATTTGCCACCCAATGACTGACTCCTACCTGGAAAGGACCACCCCCACCGCAGTCAAGGCAGTCTAGGTCGATGGGATCCCGACGTGGCTTCATCACACCCGGCTTAAGACAGCCCAGGCAAAATGAAAAGTCCAGGACTCAGTGGACCCTCATTCCTCAACAATGACCCAAAAGAGTCAATGATTTGACTCATGTACATAAAACCAGTGGGGAATGTACTGGGCTGCATATCTGGCACTT
>NW_005370819.1:89286-92669 GCF_000412655.1 Myotis brandtii | reverse complement strand
GGAATTCAGAATTTCTACTGGGGGGCAGTGCGCCTGTGTCTGTACAAAATCACACCCAGGTGGGGCTCACAGTGACTCCCAAGAGAAGCCTATGGAGTGGTGTGCCTCGGAGACCTGTGGGCTGGAGATGCACGAATGCGATGTCGGAGGTCTGCCGCTGAGGAGGGGGAGATGGCACTTACTGCTGCCGGCAGCTCGTTGCTCTTTTGGTGCAGAGTCCCAGAGTCTGCGGGTGTGGCAGGAGGATTTTGGCTGGAGTGGCTGCCGGGTCATGGGCAGTATCCCAGGCCTGTCTGGGTGGTGGTGCTGATGAGTTCCTAGAAGCCGCTCTCCGAGCCTGGTCTGCCAGCCTCTGCTGCTCCTGCCGGATTTAAATGTCCCTCACTCACTCACTCACACACCACACACATCCACACACTCTCCATTCATCCCCTCATTCACTCACTTCCTATCCCTCACCACCATCCTGCCAGCCGCCATCTTTTTTCCACCCACAAAATTTTTATTAAAACATTTCTTACCCTGTTATATTGATTGGGCCGCAAAATTATTTGTTGTGGGCTGCATGTGGCCCATGGGCCGTGAGTTTTACATGCTTGTTATAGAGCCTTGTTTTGTGTCCTAACATGTATCTTTCTTTGTGAATGATCCTTGTGCAAAGGAGAAGAAAGTATATTCTGCAATTTTGGGGTGAAACATTCTATAAATGTCAACCCATCTGATCTAGTGTGTTCTTTAGAGTTATCATTTCCTTGTTAAGTTTATGTCTGGAAGATCTATCCAGTGAAGTCAGTGGGGTGTTAAAATCTACATTGTTGTCAATATCTCCCTTAAATTCCTCCAGAAGTTCTTTTAAATATATTTTTGTGCTCCTATATTGGGTGCATATATGTTTTCCAGGATTGTGTCCTCTTGTTGGATTGTTCCATTTAGTGTTATGCATTGATCTTTGTTGTCTTTTGTGATGGGCTTGATTTGAGCTCCATTTTATCAGATATTAGTATTGCTACTTCAGCTTATTTTCCTTTTCCATTTGCATGGAAACTTTTTTCCTTCCCTTCATTCTCATCCTGTGTGTGTCTTTTGTTCTGAGGTGCCTATCTTGTCCATAGCATACTGTTGAATCATGTTGTTGTTGTTTTTTAATATTTATTTAGCTACCCTATGTCTTTTGATGGGAGCATTTAATCCATTTACATTTATGGTTATTATTGACTAGTAGCCTGCACACAAATCCATACACCAGTAGCTCACTGCCACCCTCCTATAGCTCTCTGCCCACTGCCCTGCCCTCCTATAGTTCCCCCAGTCCCCCTCCTCTCCATCCCCCTCACTCTCGCTCATAGCTTGTTGCCCTGCCCCCTCCTGTAGCTCTCCACTGCCTGCTTGTAGCCAGTAGCTTGCTGCTGCCCGCCTGTAGCTCTCTACCCGCTGCTCTGCCCTCCTGTAGCTCCCCCTGCTCCCTCTCCCCTGCCCCCCACTCTTAGCTTGCTGCCCTGCCCCCACCTGTAGCTCTCTGCCACCCGCTTATAGCTCGCTACCCCACCATTCTGCTGATCCGTGATCTGGTCGTTACACAGTTGGTCATTATGTAATGACCTTTTGCATATTACATCTTTTTATATAGGATAGGTACTTATTTATTGCCATTTTAATTCTGTATGTCTAAGTTTCTCATTTCTTCTTCTCATTACAGCAGTCCCTTTAGTATTTCTTGTAATGCTGGCTTGATGGTGATGTACTCCTTTAGCCTTCTTTTTTGTCTGGGAAGCTGTTTATTTCACCATCTATTTTGAATATAGTAATCTTGGTTTCATATCCTTTCTTTTCATTACCTTGAGTACTTCCTGTAATTCCCTTCTGGCCTGTAGAGTATCTGATGAGAATCAGGTCTTAGCTTTATGGGAACTCCTTTGTAGATAACAGTTGCTATTTTCTTGCTGCCATTATGATTTTGTCTTTATCTTTAATTTTTTTTTGCATTTTTATATGATCTGTCTGGGCATGGGCTTGTTTTAGTTATTGTTGCTTGGGGTCCTCTGTCACTCCTGAACTTGTGTGTGTGTGTGTTTTTTCCTTTACCAGAGATTTTCTGCCATTATTTCTTCAAACACATTCTCTATTCTTTTCTTCCTCTCTGCCTCTTCTGGCACACCTACTATTCAAATATTATTATGTTTCACATTGTGCCACAGCTTCCTTAAGCTGTCCTGTTTTTTTTACTTGTTTTTTCTTTTTGTTTCTCTGATTGAATGATTTTTTCAAACCTCTTCTAATTCACTGATTTGATCCTCAGCTCCCCCTAATTTGCTGTTGTCTTTATTTGTGCTATCATTCTTTACTTCATTTTTCATAGTTACTATATATTTTCTCATGTTTTTAAGCACCTTTACCATTCTCTATGTCACATAAATTTCTTACCTCCATTTCATTTATCTGTTATTCTGGAAGGATTCTGCTGTTCTTTATTTTTTGTCTCCTCATATTGGCTGCCTGTTTGGGTTTGTGACCATGTATTAGGTAGATATGCTAACCATCTCAATTTCTAGTGCAGGAGAGTGTCAAATGCTGTTTCTGACTATAATTAGGCAGAGACTCAAATCCTCCTGAGACCATCTCTGTCTACAGACTAATAGGATTCTGTCTTGAATTTCCCACAGGCAATTATCCATAGATGTGGCAAGAGTTTTTCCCAAAAAGGTGGGGCAATTGCTTCTGCCTGGAAACTAGTTGTTATTCTCAGTCTCTTATTGGGTCTCAGCAACTCCACACCATAAGGCAAGGTTTTTCCAATAGGGTGGGTCAGCTGTCTTCCCCCCAGGCAAAGTCGTCTGTATAGCAATTGTCTGTGTGAGAAAGATGACCTTTGCAGCATGAGGGAATAACTTATCACAGGAAACTAGGGCAGTGATGTCGAACCTATGACATGCGTGTCAGTGGTGACACGCGAACTCATTTTGGGTGACACACATCGACAGAGACAAAAAATTGCATAATTCAAATATTTGTCTCTCGCAACGGCCAGAGTTGGGCATCACTCGAGCAATATTATTACTCATGATCAATAATGCAATTCTAAAACCAGACGTAAACATGTACATCGGTGTTGCCTAGCAAAGATACATAGTGAAAACATCCAAGATACATTGTTCCAATATTGACATTAATATAAAAAGGTTAAGAATTGCACTATAAAGAGATTAATCTTTACTCATGACATTTTATTTTTACTCGAGTGACAAAATGCCCAATTCTGGAAACGGCCTCATTATTGTCAACATGTGCCTCGGGTAAGCTTCCCGTGCGCTCGGGTGCATTCGGCAAATGGACACACTTGATCGCCATGTTCATTAGGAGACAGGAGTGGGAGGGTTAGAAGAAAA
>NW_005370819.1:82845-86845 GCF_000412655.1 Myotis brandtii | reverse complement strand
AAACACTACCTTTTTATTTTTATTTTTATTTTAAATATATTTTATGATTTTTTACAGAGAGAAGGGGAGAGGGATAGAGAGTTAGAAACATCAATGAGAGAGAAACATTGATCAGCTGCCTCCTGCACACCCCCTACTGGGGATGTGCCTGCAACCAAGTACATGCCCTTGACCGGAATCAAACCTGGGACCCTTCAGTCCACAGGCCAACGCTCTATCCACTGAGCCAGACCAGTTAGGGCTAAACACTACCTTTTTAAATCCTGCTGAAGGAAGAGACCCTATCTTACATCAACATTTTTTTCCTCTGACTTTTTGGTCATCCATAAGTTTATATGCTAATCCTGACCAGATTTGAATTATTTCACACATCATCACATATTATTCAGATAAAATAGAAACTTTCATGTATATGACAATAGTATGAACTATAATATCCATTGGATTTTGAGGCTTTATTGTCTGAGGCCATCACATATTAACAGTAGTCATGTATGTTGAAAAACAAGCATACTTTACATCAGCCACTATAATAATTCCTATCCCAACAGAATTGACAGCATTTAGCTGATTAGAAACCCTTCACTGAAGTAATATTAAGTAATCTCCAGCTATACTTAAAGCACTAGGCTTTATCTTTCTCTTCACTGAGGGTTCGAACAGGATCATACTCCACAACTCATCACAATATATTGTACTTCATGGCACATATTATGTAGTAGCATATTCCCAATATGTCATACCTTTGGCAGTGGTATTTGCTATTATTGATAGATTCATGCACTGATTTCCATTATTTTCTGATGATAGATTAAGCACAACTTGAGTAAAGATTCATTTCTGGATTATATTTGTAGTCATTAATATAATCCTTTTCCTCAATGTTTCTTAGGCATATCAGGAATAGCACGACGCTACTCTGATGATGCAGACACTTATACAACTTGAAAAGCTATATCATCTACAGGCTCATTCATTTCACTAACTGCTGTTAGAGTCTTCATGATATGAGAAGTGTTTGTGTCTAAATCAGAAGTCTCAATAGTAGAATTACCAACATTTAACCTTGAGTGATTACACAGATGTCCTTCACCTTGTCACAGTTTTGAAGAGCCTGCAGACATAAATCCAAAATTAGAAAGGAAGGAATTGAGCCCCCTTAAATTGGTTTCAAGCCAATGTCAGAGCCATCATGTCTTCCTTTACAGTGATATATTTGTATAATTTACATAACTGTCAAAATTAAATTATAGGTGGAAACCCTATATATCTATAGCATATCCATTTAAACTAGGCTTTCAAAATGCAACATCACCAATTATGGAAGAATTACTACACTTACAGGATCATACATTAATAAATAGCTCTCTTGTACTATACATTATTTCACTTATACTAACAACCTGCCTGACTACTACAAATATTATAGATGTATAAGAAGTAAAAAAACCTGAACAATTCTACCAGATATTATACTATACTAGAGGCCTGTTGCACAGGATTTGTGCACTGGTGGGGGACATGGCCTGTGGGGATCCGCTACTGTGGGAGCGCAGCTCATCCTGGTCAGCTGAGCAGCTGTGGAACAGCCCTCTGAGTGGCTGTTCCCTGGTCCGGCATCTTCCGTGGAGCCAGAGCATTCACCTATTCCTGCGCCGATTGGGCCACAGGGACAATAGCACTGAGAGGTGGCAGAGTAGGCCTCAATCTCGCAGTGGCCACGAACCTGCCTTCCAGCCTCAGGAGTGAGCTCTGCAAGCCTAGTGGCAGGGCTGTGCAGCCTGCGGGCATCCAGAGGAGGTGACAGGGAGAAGAAGCCTGGGACAAGGAGACGACAATCACAGTCCAGGTTCCTGCCCATCAGCCCGAGGTTCACAGCGGGAGCAGCCACTCATCCCAGTCACCCAAGTGGCGCTCCCACTGTGGTAGCACACTGACCACCAGGGGGCACCTTCTGTGTTGAGCATCTGCCCCCTGGTGGTCATGCATTTCATAGCAACTGGTTGACCAGTCATTCTGGTCATTCTGCCATTCAGTCATTGGGCTTTTATTATATACTAGGATCCCAGTGCACAAAAATTTGTGCACTCCTGGGGGGAGGTCCCTCAGCTCGGCCTATGCCCTCTCTCAGTCTGGGACCCCTCAGGGGATGACCACCTGCTGGCTGAGGGCTGCTCCCCGGGGGATTGGGCCTAAGATGGCAATCAGACATCCCTCTGGCAGCCCGGCAGCCCTCGGGGGATGTCCACTTGTCAGTGGGGAGCAGGCCTAAGCTGCAGTTGGACATCCTTAGCGCTGCTGAGGAGGTGGGAGAGGCTCCCACCACCACCACTGTACTGGCAGCCATCAGCCTGGCTTGTGGCTGAGCAGAGCTCCTCCATGTGAGAGCTCACTGAACACCAGAGGGCAGCTCCTGCATTGAGCATCTGCCCCCTGGTGGTCAGTGTGTGTCATAGTGACCAGTCATCCCCAATCTTTCTGCTGTTAGGGTCAGTTTGCATATTACCCTTTTACTATATAGGATAGAGGCCTGGTGCACAGGTGTGGGTTGGTTGGTTTGCCCTGAAGGGTGTCCCGGATCAGGATGGGGGTCCCGCTGGGGTGCCTGGCCAGCCTGGATGACAGGCTGATGGCTGTTTGCAGCTGGTTACACGCCCTTCAGGGTGGGGGTCCTGCTTGGGTTCCTGGCCAGCCTGGATGAGGGGCTGATGGCTATTTTCAGGCTGCCCACACCCACTTCAGGGTGGAGGTCACCACTGGGGTCCCTGGGCAGTCTGGATGAAGGGCTGAGGGCTGTTTTCAGGCTGGTCAAGCTGGCGATGGAAGCTCCCAGCCTCTCCTTTTTTTCTTCTTTTTTTACTCTGGGATTTATTTACCTTCTATAATTGAAACTTTGTTGCCGCTCCAGCTCCGAGGCCAGGGCCTGCTGAAAGCAGGTATCTGGGGTTTGTTTAGCTTTTATAATTTCAACTTTGTTGCTTAGAGTGTAGCTCAGAGCCGGGCCTTGACAGGCAGGGAACCTTGGCTTCCTCCATCACTGGAGCAAGCAAGCCTTCTGTTTGCTTCAGCTGCGTGGCTGCCCGCCGCCATATTGGCAGTTAATTTGCATATTTCCCTGATTAGCCAATGGGAAGCCTATCGGAGGTATGGTTAATTACCATGTTTGTCTATTATTAGATTAGATGATCCTATCTAATAATAGACAAACATGGTAATTAACCATACCTCCGATAGGCTTCCCATTGGCTAATCAGGGAAATATGCAAATTAACTGCCAACAAAGATGGCGGCTAATTTGCATACTGTAGGCAGGGTGGGACAGCGCCATCCTGCCTGCCCTGCTGCCATCCGGGCCTGCTATTTGCAACCCCGGCTGCAGGCGGCCCGTATGGGAACAGACCCAGGGCTGGCGGCTGGACTGCAGCCATCAGCCACCGGCCACGCGCACAAACAGCCCTCCCGCGGGGATCCCCGGCCAAAAGGTGCTAATGCACCAATCTGCCACCGGCCACGCCCCCAAACGGCCCTCCTACTTGGATCCCAGGCTGGCAGGTGCTAATGCACCGATCTGCCAAAACGCACACCCGGGCTGCCTTTGCCCTGCGTGAACTATGCAGCCAGGAGAAGGGAGTGGGGCCGCTGGGAGCAGGGCAGGAACTTTCCGGGGTTTGCGTCAGGCAGCCCAGAGCAGAGTGTGAACTATCCCCACCGGTAGCTGCTTGCTCATTCACTTACTTGCTCATTCATTCACTCATTCACTCACTCATTATTCACTCACTCACTCAGCAAACCCTCTCAGGTCCCTGGCACCAGGCCAGGCACTGAAGTTGAAGCAGAATAAGACAGAGCTATGTCTTCAAGATGTTAGTAATTCAGTTGGGCAAAGCACGCACATGAACGAGGCAGTTGTACCCACAGATGCAGTGTACTGGGTTCTGTGAGGGCTGTAACTAATGCTGACTTTGTTCTCTTGATAAAATGGGGCCTCGGGAGCCAGGCC
>NW_005370819.1:78074-80681 GCF_000412655.1 Myotis brandtii | reverse complement strand
GAGGGTGAAGGCCAGACTGAGGGGCCCCTTCCCCCCCCACCCCAGTGCACGAATTTCGTGCACTGGGCTACTAGTAGGATAATAAAAGCCTAATATGCAAATCAACCGAAAAGCAGAACGACCAGTGGAACGACCAGTCACTATGATGCACACTGAACACCAAGGGGCAGATGCTCAATGCAGAAACTTCCCCAAGCCCACAGGCCCCCAGCCAGCCAAGGCAGGTGCCAGAAAAGGGCTCCCTAGTGCCCCTCCAGTCACCTCCTGTGACCCGCAGTGGCAGCAGGGGGCAGGGCCGGTGAGTGGGTGGCACTTGTACTTGCCCTACTTTTGCAATGACCACTTTATATAATAGACAAAATTAATAACCCTTCTATCATTATTAAAACAACTAGAGGTCTGGTGCACGAAATTTGAGCATGGATAGTGTCCCTAGGCCTGGCAGACAATCAGGGCTAATCTATGGAGCGACTGATGGGGCAATCGTGGTGTTCCCACTGGTACCCGCTTTGACTGGCCTGGTGCTGCCTGGCCACCTTCGTTGGTTGCCTCTCTGCAGGGTGATTGGGGTGGGGGGGAAGGGGACCCTGCTGGCACCAGCCTTGGCTGGCCTGGGGCCTGTGGTCTGGGGACAGATCCTGCATTGAGCATCTGCCCTCTGGTGTTCAATGTGCATCATAGCAACTGATCATTCCACCAATAGTTTTATGCCAATAGTTCTTACGCCAATAGTTCTTAAAATTATCTCACTAAAACATTTCAAAAATGATAATCATTATTAGAATTTTATTAAGAAGCTAATTAGATCTAACATTTTAAGTTGGAGATTGGAAGTTTATATTTTCTTTTAGTGATATGCTTCAATTAGATGCATCAACATAATTTATCATAATTGTACCAATAATTCTTACATGATGTATTATATGCAACATAAAATTTCAAAACACTCTTATTATTCAAACCCAGAACCTCCAACAACTAAGATATTCAACCCCTTGAGAAACTAAATGAATGACAATCAATCTGCCTCTTTTATTACCCCATGATTATTTTATGATATTGTCATTTTAATTATTATATTTCCAAGTATTCTCTTTCCATTAATAACCACCTGCTCTCAATTTAACAATGACTCATTTGCTTAACACAAAAACAATATAAATTCACAGTAAAAAGGCTAACTTGAACACATATTAATCCCACTAATTATATATATTTTTTGGTTCAACAAACATTAGGTCTTTTACTTTACTCATTTATCCATACTACTCAATTATCAATGAATCTCGGAATAGTTATCCCACTGTGAGCAGACTCAGTAATTCTCATCTTTTGACATAAAACCAAAGCATCTCTCACACACTTTTTACCACAAGGAACCCCAATTCCCCTTCTCCCCATATTAGTAATAATCAAAATCAATCAGCCTATTTATTCAACCAATAGTACAAGCTTTCTGGCTGACAGTCAGTTACTGCAGGTCATCTACTTATCCACTTAGTTGGAAATGTAATCCCAGCTTTAATGAGCATTAGTATAATCACCATCATCATTACATTTATTATTCTTATCGTATTAACTATTCTAGAATTTGCTATATCTCTAATTCAAGCTTATGTTTCATCTTACTAGTTAGTCTGTATCTACATGAAAATGCTTAATGACCCACCAAATGCAGCCAGACCACATAGTCAATGCAAGACCCTGACCACTTACAGGAGTCCTACCAGCCCTTCTCATAACATCAGGCTTAGTTACATGACTCCACTTTAGCTCACCATTATTATTAACTGTAGGCCTGGTTACTAATATATTAACCATGTGCCCATGATGATGAGATATTTTTTGAGAAAGCACATTTCAAGGCCACTGTACAATGTTTGCACATAAAGGATTCCATTATGGTATAATTTTATTTATCACCTCCAAAGTATTTTTCTCTTTAGGATTTTTCTGAGCTTTCTATCATTCAAAGCTAGCCCATTATCTAGAAATATTGGCCCCCAGCAGGCATCAATACTCTTAATCCCTTAGAAGTACCACTTCTAAATACATCAGTACTACTATCCTCCACCTCTATCATAGTTTACTAGAAGAGAGTCACAAGCACATGATTCAAACACTATTAAGATTCACTTAGTCTTGTACTTCATATTACTTCAAGCTTCAGAATATTATGAAGCATCATTTACTATCTCAGATGATGTCTACAGATCAATGTTCTTTATAGCCACAAACTTTCATGGACTGCACATCATTATTGGCTCTACCTTCCTTATTGTATACCTCCTACACCAACTAAAATTGTGCTTCTCGTCTAATCATCATTTTAGATATGATATGCTGCTTGATATTGACAATTTGTAGACATCACATAACTATTCTTATATGTCTCCATTTATTGATGGGTTCCCTATTATTTTAATACTAGAGGCCCGGTGCACGAAATTCGTGCACTGGGGGTGGGGGAATCCCTCAGCCCGGCCTGTGCCCTCTCACAGTCTGGGACCCCTCGCTCCTTACCACCCGCCTGCTTGCTGCTCCCTACCACTCGGCTCGCTGCTGCTCAGTGCTGCAGCGGAGGTTCCTGCCACCTCCGCTGCACTC
>NW_005370819.1:75901-77339 GCF_000412655.1 Myotis brandtii | reverse complement strand
CACAGGCCGATGCTCTATCCACTGAGCCAAACTGGTTAGGGCCAGAGGGTTTATTTTTTATTTTCATTTTTATTGATTGATTATTTTAGAGAGAGGAAGGGAGCGAGAGAAACATCAGTGTGTTGTTCCACTTACTATGCTCTCTTTGGTTGCTTCTTGTCTGTGCCCTGACCAGGGATCCAACCTGCAACCTTGCTGTATCAGGAGGAGGTTCTAACCCACTGCTCAGGGTGCTGCCTGTCAGGGCCCCTCAACAAAATCCCTCTGGTGTGCCCTGGCCCCTGCTGTGGGTCGGAGCTCCTCTGCCACAGCAAAGGTTTGGGTTCCATTCTGTCAGGTTTTGGGTTTGATTCCTGGTCCAGGCTGACTGCTGCTCAGCAAGTGACCAAGGACCATTGAAGTCCATGTGCTCTAGTCATTCAGCCGGGCCCCGGGTTCCATGGCTGACTTGGCCGACTCTGATCCCTGCTACCCCCAGTCCTCCATCCAGGGCGACTTCAACTATAAAAGCTGTGTGCCCTCCAGGTAGGTCGCCCTCTCCATGGCTCGCCAGGCTTGGTTTCTGCGCAGTTACCCTGGGAGGTGGATTTCCAGGTTCCCAGGTAGAGTGCCCTCCGATCCGGACTCCCAGGGAGAGCTGGTTGGAGGCGTGAGTGCTGGCAGATGGCTGCGGTCGCCCCACAAGCCCCGATCTCCCCTGCCTGTGGCCCCACCCCTCCCTTCGTGATAGCAGATCAGAGGGCTGCAGGCACGGCTGCACCCCGGGACTGCACCCGGTGCCCAGGGTGCTGCCATGCCTGCTGCCCCGCCCCTCCCTTCGTGATTGCAGATCTGGGGCCTGCAGGCATGGCTGCACCCGGTCCCCCAGGTGCAGCCATTCCTGTGACCCCACCCCTCACTTCCTGATCTCAGATCAGGGGACCACAGGCACCTCAGCACCCGGTGCCCTGGGTGCCGCCATGCCGGCTGCCCCTCACCTCCCTTCTCGATTGAAGATCCAGGGGCTGCAGGCACGGCTTCACCGGATGCCCAGGGTGCTGCCGTGCCTGCTGCCCAGCCCCTCCCTTTGCGACGCATACCAGGGGGCCCCTCCCTTCAAGATTGCATATCCGGCGGCCGCAGGCATGGCTGCACCCCTGGCCCCGGGGGTCCTGCACCTGGGCTCTCTCTTCCTCCGATCGCCATGGCGATCACCAGCACCCCCAGCTGCGGGGTGTCGACTGGCCTGCTGCTGGGCTTTCCGATGGCGATCACCCCCAGCTCTTGCCTGTCACCATTCTTCCGTCTTTCCCCTTTTGCCTCCCATCATTGCGCATATGTATGCAAATTAGGCACCATCTTTGTTGGCAGTTAATTTGCATATCGCCCTGATTAGCCAATGGGAAGGGTAGCAAAGTTACAGTTAATTACCATGTTTGTCTATTATTAGATAGGATAT
>NW_005370819.1:68611-70121 GCF_000412655.1 Myotis brandtii | reverse complement strand
ACAAACAAACAAAAAAAACAATATATTCAACAATCAAGCAAATTGCAAGAAAACAATAGAAAGATAAGAGAAAAAATGTTTGGATAGTGAAGAAGGATAAGGTATAGGTGTATAAGGATTTAGAGCAGTGGATTGGAAATAGGATATATAAGTAGGGTGAAATTAGACAGGGGGTAAAAAGACGGAATAGGGAAAATCTAAAGCAGGAATAGGGTAAGAGAAACAGGACACCAAAAGGGGAAAAGTGAGGAAGAGGGTTTTAGCATAGAGGTAAAATTGAGGTAGGGAAAATTGATGCTAAAGGAACGATGAAAATAGAATGGAGAACACTACTCCCAAAATAAAATAAAGAGAAAATAATATGGCACTTTAAAAAATGGTAAAATGGTAGCAGTAATAATACTGGTTAAAAATAAAAATGTAGTAATTAAAAGGGTAAAATCAGGTGATGGAAAAAGAAGAAAAAGAAAAAAAAATTGGTTTCTTAGTTAAAAGGCGAAAAAAGAAAAAAAATTTGCAGTAGTGAAGGTCTTTCGGTTCTTCTACTCTTCAGCCTGGTTCGCCTTAGTCCTGCCAGGTATTCAGGAGAGTGTTGAATTTCCCTGCGATACACTGTTCCTCCGTGTTGTAAATCACAGTCCTGATTTTAAAGCGGCCGTATTTGTGATCCAGGCTGCCTTAATTTGTGTTCACCTAAGAGTCAGTTTGTGGCTCAGCCTCTGGGTGGCAGTGTTTTGGGGTTGGCCTCTGAGGCTATATGGCTTCTCTACTTAAAACTGGTTTGGGGCCCAAAACAAATGTTTATGCCAAAAAAAAAACAAGCCCTTTTGAATATGGACTTGACCCTAGAGGTTTGGCATGCCTATTTATCTCAATAAATTTTCTTAGCAGCCATTACATTTCTGCTATTTGACCTAGAAATGATACTACTACTACCATTACCATGAGCCTCCAAACCAATAACTTCAGAATTATATTGTCTGGATCTTTAATTCTTATTTCACTATAAGTTATTAGCTAGCCTATGAATGATCTCAAAAAGTTAGAATGATCTGAATATGACGATTAGTTTAAATAAAACAAGTGGTGATTTTGACTCAGAAGACTCTAATCTGCACTAATAAAAGACAAAGATGCTAATTGACCATAACTTCACTATGCCCAAGCCACACCCACAAGCCAATCAAGGCGACTATATGCAAATGTACCCAATCAAGATGGCGGCTGGCAGCCACGGAGCTGGAGCAGGCAGGAGGTTTGGTTGCCTGGGTGATGGAGGAAGCCAAGCTTCCTGCCTGCTCTGGCCGGCTGTGGTCTCTGCAAAAGGCAACAAAGTTCAATTATAGAAAGCTAAATAAATCCCAGATACCTGCTTCCAGCCAGCCTCCACTTGGAGCTTGGGTGGCTGGGGGGCTTGGCCAGCCTGCAAACAGCCATTAGCCCAGCCGTGGACAAACTACGGCCCGCGGGCCGGATCCGGCCCGTTTGAAATGAATAAAACTAAAAAAAA
>NW_005370819.1:60445-67882 GCF_000412655.1 Myotis brandtii | reverse complement strand
GAGAGGAGGCCACAGCCGGCCAGGGCAGGTGGGAAGCTTGGCTTCCTCCATCGCCGGGGCAACCAAGCCTCCTGCCTGCTCCAGCTCCGTGGCCGCCGGCCACCATCTTGGTTGGGTTAAATTGCATATAGTCGCCTTGATTTATGGTGGGTCGTGGCTTGGGCGTAGTGAAGGTATGGTCAATTAGCACCTTTGTCTTTTCTCAGTGTAGATAGTATCTAACATATATGGGATTGACTATGTATAAAACCTTAATCATCTTCAATGCTAAAAATTATGCCCCCCATCAAAATACTCAGTCCACTTTCGTGACTTTCAAATACAGTACAATTTGAATTAAGTTCACAACAAATATTCTCATAATTAGCCTGTTGTGCCTACCTTTAATAACCCATTTAATGACAATTAACCTCAACTTAACAATGATATTTTTTTCTGATTCCCTATCTACCCCACTACTTCTACTATCTACCTGACTTTTACCACTAATGATCACTGCTAGTCAATTTAACCTCAGAATCTCAAACACAAAAAAGTTATACATTACATTATTAATTTCACTTTAAATATTCTTAATTATAACATTTTCAACTCCAGAGTTAATTTTATATTTTATTCAAAGCTATACCAATTCCTACTCTTATTGTCATTACTCATGGAGGAGGGCAGATAGAATGACTTAATGCAGGACTCTATTTCTTATTCTACACCAGGGGTGGGCAAACTTTTTGACTCGAGGGCCACAATGGGTTCTTAAACTGGACCGGAGGGCCGGAACAAAAGCATGGATGGAGTGTTTGTGTGAACTAATATAAATTCAAAGTAAACATCATTACATAAAAGGGTACGGTCTTCTCTTTTTTTTTTTTAGTTTTATTCATTTCAAACGGGCCGTAGTTTGCCCACGGCTGTTCTACACACTAGTAGGGTCATTACCCCTACTAATGACACATCAACTTATATTCAAACTTTAAATTTCTGACTCATGCAATACTGAATTAAACCACTAATAACTATCTGAACTAATACATTATTTTGGTTAGTGTGCATAATAACTTTTATATTAAGAACTAGAGGCCTGATGCATGAAATCTGTGCAAGAGTAGGCCTTCCATCCCCCAGCTGCTGGCACCAGCTTCCCTCTGGCACCTGGGACCCGGGTTTTCCATTGCAGCTCCAGCTTCGTCTGGAAGGACAGAAGGACATCTGGAAGGATATCTGGTCTAATTAACATATTACGCTTTTATTATTATAGATACCTCTGTATGGCTTCCACCTTTGATTACTGGAAGCACATGTTGAAGCCCATATTTCAGGCTCAATTGTCTGAGTAGCTGTACTATTATAATTAGGGGGTTATGGTACACTATGTATTACAACAATATTAAATCCCTTGACCAAGTTCATAGCATATCCTTTCCTAATATTATCTTTACGAAGCATAAATATAACTAGCTCCATTTGCCTACACCAAAAAGACTTAAAATCATTAATTGCAAGCCCATCTGTCGGTCATATAGTGCCTATAATTGTAGCAGTTCTCCTTCAAAAACCTTGAAATTTTATAGGAGCAACAGTATTAATAATTGCCTATGGTCTCACATCCTTAACACTATTCTGCTTAGCAAATTCTAATCATGTACAAGTCCACAGTCAAACTATGATTTTGGACTGGGGTTTACAAATGATACTCCCTCAGATGATTTCTAGCAAGTTTTGCAAACCTACCATTACCCCTCTCAATCAACTTAATTGGTGAATTATTTGCAGTTGTATCTTATATTCTACTGCTCTAATTTATCACTCAGCTAGAAATTAATATTTCCAGGTGTATCGGTTAATAATGTGGATTTTGGAATCAAAGAAAACAGTAATTTCAAGAGAAACATCAAAAGTACTTTATTAAAAGTAATGTCCATCGCTAGCTACACATTTCCGCCATCTTTCAGGTAATTTGTGGATACTGTCCCAAGAGAACTTTTCTTGTTTTGAGGCAAACTATTCAGAGACCCAATTTTTCACTTCATCATACATTTTGAGGTGCTGCTCAGAAAGTGCGTGTGCCATCGATCTGAACAAGTGGGTAATCTGAAGGAGCAAGGTCTGGTGAATATAGCAGGTGGATTAATACTTCCCAGGCAGGATCTTTTAATATGTCTTTAACTGGTTTTGAAGTGTGTGATAGTGTGTCATCATGAAGCCAAATTACTTTGTCGTGTCTTCTGGAACATTCTGGTCATTTCACGATCAAAGCGGGGTTCAAATTAATTATTTGTTGTCAGTAGTGATCAGTATTAATGGTTTCATCTGGCTTAAGAAGCTCATAATACACCACACCTTCCTGATCCCACCAAACGCAGAGCATTGTCTACTTTCCAAAGCAATTTGGCCTTGCAGTCAATGTTGATGGTTGACCTGAATCAACCCATGATTTTGTGCATTTGGGATTCTCAAAATAAATTCACTTTTTATTGCCAGTCACAATTCAATGCAAAAAAGACTTTTTTATGTCATTGAAGGAACATTTTACTGATGACTTTTCGGTTTTCCATTTGTCTTTTGTTCAGTTGACGTGGCACCCATTTTCCTTCCTTTAAAAATCTTTCACATTGCTGGTAAATGATAGGAAATTGTTTGCTGAGCAATGTTTAATCTTTCTGCAAGTTGTTTTTGAGTTTGACATGCATCTTCATCCAATAATGCTTGTAATTGTTGGTCTTCAAACTTTTTTGTTTGACCAGGATATTCTTTGTCTTTTACATCAAAATCATCACTTTTAAAGCAATTAAATCAACATTCACAAGTATCTTTGAGATGGAGCATGTTCAACATAAGTGGGAGCGTACCTGTAGATGCCACAGCAAACTGCTGGTTCCGGGTGTGTGGCCACTGTGACCTCTGAAGTCCCTCTCAGGTATGTTGGCAGTTGCTTGGGAAATGGAACCAACTATGGTCGAGGGTAGTCTGGGAAATGGGGCAAGTTTATAATAGTCTAGGAAACAGGGCAAGTTAACATTAATAACGAGGGCAATGGGGCAAGTTGATTAATAATGCCTTGGTAATGGGGCAAAAATTGATTAATGATGCTTTATGTAATTCACTTGTTTTAGTAACCGCACTTAACAACAATGATTGATTGTATAACTTTGAAGGAAATAAATGGGTTGGAACAGCAGCCAAAAGGTGCTGTTGGCCATTCACCTGCATGTTGTGTTGGTGTCTTATTTTTCTTTCCAGAAACATAAGCTTCCCGAAGTATACGATAACTTTCAGCAGCACTTTTCTTCAAAATAAAGTAATGAATTAAAACTTCCCGCAAATGCTCTTTTTTTAGTATGAAATTCGACATTTTTAAGCGTAAAAATATCTATGTTAACACCTTCAGAAAATTTGATATATGAAGTTTTGAAGCTTGCTGTCTATACAACAAAATGGCATACATATCAAGTCACATATATATCAGCATATGTGTAACTCCATCTATTGAAAAAAATCCACATTATTGACCGTTATTATTACCAACCTGTATTCCTTTTATATACTGACTAGGGGCCCAGTGCATGATTCATGCACCTTGAAAGGAACTGTGGGCAATGAGACTGGTGGGCACAGGGGCAGATCTCAGACCATTCTCCATGCCCCCACCTGGCCCCTTCTGCCAAGACTCCTGGTCCCCGGTATGCTGGCAGCCCCACTCCCACTGCCGTGGCGCCCACACACTGACGGCACTGGCCCTGCTTGCACCCACTGATGACATGAAGCAATTGGGGCCAGTGCCAGCAGCGGGTTCAAGCTGGGCCAGTGCTGTCAATAGGGCGAGCAGTGACTGCTGCCCTGATCACCCCTCAGGAGCAGGGGGAGGCCCCCAGGTGTGATTGGGGCTGGCAGCTGCCACTCGTCCCTGCTGACAGTGCCGAGATATCGGGACTGGTGCTGTCAGGCGCCAGCAGTGGGTGCAAGTGGCAGCTCAGGTGCCAGCAGCAGATGCAAGCGAGGCTGCTGCTGGCAGCAGGTGCAGGGGCTGGCAGGAGTTGCGAGCATCTGTTGGGACTGTGGCACACAGGAACAAGGGATTTTCTGTAACCACCAGAGGCTCTCACCAATGACAGCAACCGGTGTTGTACCATGGTCTGGCCCCCTGCCTTGGTCTGGCCCTGCTCACCTGCTCTACCATCCCACTGTGGCCGATGCCTACCATGTTCTGTGCATGCCCCCTGGTGGTCAATGCATGTCATAGCAACTGGTTGTTCCATTGTTCTGCCATTCGGTCTATTTGCATGTTAGGGTTTTATATATATAGATATAGGTAGTTTGTAACTCAGTGAGCTAAACATACCTATTACATCGATAATATCAAACCCTCTTTTATATGTGAAAACACCTTTATAGTACTGCACCTATACCCCTTATTATTGATAATTAACACTAAAATTATTAGACTACTTACAATAATATTTATACCAGTGGCAATATTTGTCACATGACCTTTATGTAATTTTCAATATGGTGTACACATTTATACCCCAATAGTAACCAATTCTTCAAGTACCTTATAATATTTCTCATTACATTACTAATGTAAGTTACTGCTAGTAACCTGTATTAATTGTTCATTGGCTGAGAAGGAGTAGGAATTATATCCTTTTTACTTATCAGCTCATAATGTTGAATAGATGCTAACACCACTGCTCTACAGGAAATCCTATATAAACACATCAGAGATATTGGGTTTATCATATCAATAGCATGATTTATGGCCAACTCCATCCAATACATGAGAACTGCAAGAGATCTTTACACATAACTTAGACAATACTAATTCCCATTTATAGGCTTACTCCCAGCTGCCACTGGTAAATTGGCTCAATTCAGATTGCATCCATGACTACCCTGCACAACATAAGGGCCAACACTTGTCTAAGTACTCCTCCACTCAAGCACAATAGTGCTTGAATCATAAATCAGCGAGCTAGATATGAGACACCTTAACATGTCAATTAATTAGGAGTCATTTATTGCATGTGGGTTTAGAGCAGAATATCTCTGTCAAATTCTGAACCAAAAATATTGAGGAAGCTTTTTCTATTTATATGCTTCCAATTCTTTGTCTCCCAAATATGGTTTTTCTGGACCTTCTGCAGACTTTACAAAGTGCTTTGTGTAAGTTATTTTTGCAGACAGTTTGCAATCTTGGATACATACAAAACAAACATTTGGCATAAGAATATGGGAATTATTACCAGTATTAGTCCATTACATTAGATTGCAAGGTCAGACAGTTAAGTTTTTATCTTTTTCTATTATTCAAACTAAAATAGTTATTTTACAGAATAAGAGACTGTCTAAAAATGACAGAGTTTACAGAACAAGGGACTATCTAAGAATAGCAGAGAATTTCAAACAGAAGTTTTTATATAAGATGGAGGTTACTATGCTACTGTAGCAGGAATCTTCCTACATATTTGATTCTACCTACTAACAGAAAATACTAAGATGATTCAAATCATAACTCTGCACAGGAGCAATTACTACACTCTTTACAGCAATCTATCCCTTAACCTAAAATGATATTTAAAATATTTTAAAAATTGCAGCTTTCTCCACCTCAAACCAACTAGGCCTAATAATCATCACTATTGGTGTTGACCAAACACACCTGGCATTTCTTCATATATGCACACAGGCATTTTCAAAACCATTCTATTTGTATGCTCAGCTCCATTATTTATAGTTTAGGTGATGAGCAAAATATTATAATAAATAGAAGGTCTGTTTAAAACATTACCCTTTACCACTACCACACTAATCATAAGAAGTTTGGCACTAACAGGAATGTCCTTCCTAATAGGCTTTTCCTCAAAGGATCTAATAATCAAAACCACCAACACATCATTACCGACGCCTAAGACATATTAATTACTCTTGCCACTACATTCCTAACAACTCTCTATAGTACTTGTATTATTTTCTTTGCACTACTAGGACAACCTTCATTTCCAGTTTTAACTTTAATGAATGAAACTAGCCCCCTACTAATGTAATCAATTAAACACCTCCTAATTGGAAATATCTTTCCTGGGTTTTACATTTCTAATATTACTCCCTCAACCTTTCCACAAATAACTATACTTTTATATCTAAAATTACTAGTCCTGCTTGTAAACATAGTAGGATTTATTATAGCCTTTGAACTTAACACCAAAACACAAAACCAAAAAATTCAATTTTCCTTCAACAATATTCAAATTCTCCAACTGGCTTGGGCATGTCCAAACTATTGTTTACCATTTTCAAGCATTAATGAACCTATCAACAGGTCAAAAATCAGCATCTACATTATTAGACTTACTTTGATTAGAAAATGTAATACCAAAACTGGTCTCCTATATTTAACTAAATACTTCAACATTAGTATCCAAGAAAAAGGGCCTGATTTAATTTTATTTCCTTTCTTTCCTAGTTATTCTAACCCTAAATCTAATTGTGTTTAGGTTTTACAAGTAATTTCCATAATAATTACAACACTAATAAGTAAAGACCAACCAGTAACTACTAATAACCAATTACCACAAATATATAGAGCAGCAAATCCCTTTGCTTCTTTACTAAAAAACCCAGAGCCAACAGTGTCATAAATAACTCAGCTCCCTAGTCCATTAAACTCAAAATCTACTTCTACTTTTTCACCTTTTAACATCTAGAATTAATACAACCTCCATAATCAAACCAGTCAGTAAGTATCCTACCATGGCCTTATTAGAAACTCATACCTCCAGATATTGTTCTGTAACTATTGCAGTTGTATAACCAAGAACCATAATCAAACCAAGACCCCATAGATTGGTAAAGGCTTAAAAAAAATATCTTACAACCCAAGCACGATAATAGTACTTAAAATAAATACAATATATGTTATCATTATTCTCTCATGGATTCTATCCTTGAATAATGACATGAAAAACAACCATATATTTCAACTACAAAAACAATAGTGACCAGTATTCAAAAATTCCACTTACTAGGTAAAATTATCAACAGCTCCCAGACCAATTAAACATTTCTTGCTGATAAAATTTCGCTCCTTTCTATGACTTTGCCTAAACCTACACATTTTTAAAAAAATAAATCTTTAGCCCTAACCAGTTTGGCTTAGTGGATAGAGTGTTGGCCTTCCGACTCAAGGGTCCCAGGTTCGATTCCGGTCAAAGGCATGTACCTTGGTTGCGAGCACATACCCAGTGGAGAGTGGGCAGGAGGCAGCTGATGGATGTTTCTCTCTCATCGATGTTTCTAACTCTCTATCCCTCTCCCTTCCTCTCTGTGAAAAATCAATAAAATATATTTAAAAATAAATAAATCTTTATTGTTCAGATTATTTCAATTGTTCCTCTTTTTCCCCCATAGCTCCCCTCCACCCAGTTCCCACCCCACCCCCTA